>NC_067229.1:24295000-24507500 GCF_019924925.1 Ctenopharyngodon idella | reverse complement strand
ATGAAGTGAAATGCTTGCAAACATACAGTCAACGTTACAGTTACAGACAATATAGTCCTGATATGGCTTTCTTCCTCAGTATTATGACATCATTATAAAACAGCTCATAGATACGGACTATAGATGACGATATACACTGCTGTTAAAGGGATAATTCACCCAAAAATGAAAATTTTGTCATCATTTACTCCCCCTCAAGTTGTTCCAAACCTGTATAAATTTCTTTGTTCTGCTGTACACAAAGGAAAATATTTGGAAGAATGTTTGTAACCAAGCAGATCTCGCCCCCCATTGACTGCCATATTATTTTTTTTCCTACTATAATAGTCAATGGGGGGCGAGATCTGATTGGTTACATCATTCTTCCAATTCTTCTTTTGTGTACAGCAGAACAAAGAAATTCATACAAATTTAGAACAACTTGTGGGGGAGTAAATGATGACAGAATTTTCATTTTTGGGTGAACTATCCCTTTAAAATAAGCTTCACAAAGATGAAGAACAGGAAATGGTTGTTACCAGTCACCAAGTCTGATGAAGAGGTAGCATGTGTTTAATGACTCTGACTTCAAATTCAGTCATACTTTTCTGTTGCTATAGAAATGGGAGCAAAACCAAGTTTAACGTTTGAAATGAGTGATGCTTGGCTGTTTTTTCTTGCATTGGTTTTTGACATGCTTTTCACCATACAGAAAACTGATTGTGAAAACGTAAATGCATGTAAACAAAATTGTCATTTATTATTACATAATTAGGTTAATAAAACTGATTGACACCATTGCATATATTTTTCACTTCAGTGAAGAAAAAGTTTTAAACATAATTCACAGTGAATCTCAAATATTTCAAGTGTCCTGTTTAATAAAGCTAAAAAAATTATAATCAACCAAAGGTAAAATAAGAAAAACTTCACTTTCTATGACGCTTAGAACTATAGCAAAAAAAAAAAAAAAAAAAACAGTTCAAGTCACAGTCAGACTTAGTCTGTGTATTTGAAATATTCAAAGTGCATGTGTATGTATTACACATAATTATAACATTACACATCAACATATACAAAAGATGACCGGTTTTATTAAAATAATTCAAATACACACAGCCACTCAAGTCTGATGTCACTCAGTGTATGACTGAGTGACTGGCTTCATAAATCAGCAGGAAGACCTTACACGATTACGAGTGCAGAATTTAGTTTGGAATTCCTTTTTACACAATTTACTGTGAATTCTGTGAACTGTAACAATTTAAATTTCACTGGGATTTAGTTGCATTGCAGGACGTTAAAGCTCAATGTGCTCATATGACACACACTAAAGCAATGTGTGAAAGTACACTTTAAAACAGAACAGCAGGTGTCTGTTTTTAACATAATCTTTGCAGTCACCAAATCTAAAAGCTTTTCCTTCATAGCGCACAAACATTCACTATACTATATTTACCAGATGGCCTGTTACATTTCTTAAGGTCTAGGTGCACTTCCTGTGTCGATCTCAGTGCACGACTGCATGTTTGACAGCAGACTGTTCGCTCATCTCCACTCGAAGCATATCATCATTACCCTCTTTTAGATCTACCAATTCTGTATTCACTAAATGACACGGTCTGCAGCTCTGAAAGACTTACATGATCAATAATTCAATACAGAAGCTGATCAAATATACAGCGCTACAAACAAGCCAGCATGTCTCTCAGCGCCAACACGGCTAAATCAGTTCTCTAAGGTATCGTGGTGCTTTAAAGGGCTCGGGCTAGACTTTTTTCTGACCGTTTAATATACTATCATAGACAGAGCTGGTCAGGGGAATGTAGCTCTTCTCTGTGTAGTCCAGGAAGTAGAGCGGGTCGCTGATGCTGGAGGGATTGAAGCCGCTCTCCACCAGACCAAACTTCTGCTGCTTGAACGTGCTTGTCATCTCCATAGACTCCTACAGATGCAAACCACATGACATACTAAGCATGAGAATGCCTCAGACCTGAAGGCAGATGGTGGACATGATTGTGATGAAGTACATAAAGTGGTCCAGAAGTCCCAATCTAGACGTTTCCACCTGGTATTAAAGGGTCATGAAAGACTAATTTACATTTTCTAAGATTTTAACACAGTTATGTGTGTTGCACTGCATAATAGACAATGTTAGCATCTGTTAATTTTAATTGTAGAAGAAAACTAGTTCTGTACGTGATCTCGCGCATCTGTCATAAGAAATTAACACATGCTGTTGTGAATAAGCAAGGCGTCTTCTCATAGGATAACGGCATGCAGTCTCTTGAATAATTGAGACACCAATGAGTCAACAATGTACCACTGTGATTTTGCCAAGTAAGAAATGTTCCTGGATCAACATATTTTGTCGATCCTAAAACAACATTCCTGTTCGAAAATCTAGTCCTAACCAACAAAGTTGTTCATTCAGGAACATACTATAGGTGTAAGAAAATATCACATCCTGTTGAGCTTTTTTGTGCTATTTTCATCTTACAGGTTTAAAATCTTCATTGTGTCATCTTCCAGGTTAAATCTTCATTGTGTCAACGTCACAGGATGTGATGTTTTCTTACATCTATAGTACATTGATGTCTCATCTGCGTCTCATAATTATTCATGAGACTGCGTGTCCTTATCCTATGAGAAGGTGCCTTTGCTTATTCATGACAGCACATGTTGATTTCCTATGACAGGTGCTGTGCGAGATCACATACAGAAAATGAGAAACAACAATTTGTACAAAAAAATATTGTAATTACTAAACTGTATAAATTTGCAACAGACTATATAACGACAACTTCCCTGAAATGGCATCTTTGAAAAATACTCGTCCTAAAACCTTTTCACTTCAAATCTATCTTCACACCTTTGTTTTAATGTAAGTCAGTGTGTTTTATTATAAATTTTAATAATGTTATTTTAATAAACATACTTTACAAAAATATGATGATACTGATTATTAGTTTATTAGATTATTAGACAAAATGATCCCAATTTAAAAGAGAAAACAAGCATTTGTGTAATTAGAATTTTGTACCTGAAACCTTATAATTTCTGAGATACAGACCTTGTGACAACTAGCCCTAGTAGGGAAAAATGTATATTTTAGGCCACACACACTCTCATGTTGGTGCACCTGTCATTATGAAGACATTCCATAGACATAATGGTTTTTATACTGTACAAACTGTATATTCTCTCACTCTACACTAACCCTACCCTAAACCTACCCATCATAGAAATCTTTCTGCATTTTTACATTTTTCATAAAATATTGTTTAGCATGTTTTTAAGCCATTTTAATTATGAAGACTCAGGAAATGTCCTCATAAACCACGTTTATGTTGTAATACCAGTGTAATACCCATGTCCTTATACAAATTTATGTCTTCATAAATCATATAAGCAAGCACACACACACACACACACACACACACACACATACTGTGGTTAGTGTTTGTTTTGTACCTGCAGTCTAATGAAGAGAGGTCTAGCATATGATGGCAGTTCTTTGAGGATGAGACTGAACAGTTTCTTCCCATCAAATGTGCACTCGGGCCTCACAATCACTGCAGCCATTCCAGCACGGCCCTCATTTCCTGTGCACAGAAACACAGATGCATTTTAACTTTAACTAAGTTTACTTTCTCATCAGACAATCACAAGCAGACTCTGCTACAAGTTCAAGGCAAGTTTAAAGCTTGTAAAAATAATATACAAACAATCTAATGGACATTAACTTTCTAATCTCTCAGTATGGCTGGGTGATATAGTTGAAACATTGTATATTTGCTATATATCTCAATATTTATATATTGATTCCAAAATTAATCAAAAGAGTAATTTTTTCCAATCATACCAAGCATTATTTCAACAAAAGAGCTATTGTAGTCAAGTATAATAATAATAATAATAATAATAATAATAAAAAAGACATAAAATGGCTAAAATAAGGCATTCTCTCTCAGTTTTTCATTGTGATGTTTACCGTACCTGGCACCTGGACTCCATACACATTGGCTTCCTGAATAAAATCTACCAGTCCCAGTACCTCTGCCACCTCAGTGGTCGCCACATTTTCACCCTTCCATCTGCAAAAACAGCAGCATGCATTATTTATAGTTTAATTTCATCAATAAGACCATGCTCATATGCACACATGCTTGATCACAAATATTTCATCTTGGTGACGACAGGCCTGTAAGGTCGTGTGCTCCTCTCTACCTGAAAGTGTCTCCCACTCTATCTTTAAAGCAGATGAAGTTGTCCTCATCCTCAGCCATCAGGTCTCCAGTGTTGAAGTAAGCGTCTCCTTTGACAAACACGTCTCGCAGGATCTTCTTCTCCGTGAGCTGTTTGTTTCCAGCGTATCCGAAGAATGGACTCTGACTGCAGATCTTAGACAGCAGCAGCCCCGTCTCACCTGATCATCAACATACAAAGACCACATGAGTAGAAAACAGGAAAAATTGAGAAAGTCATCATGTGTTTATTTACAGAACCACATTTCAGTGATTATGTGATCATGTGTAGTGAGCCGTTCAACATCGCAAAATAACCCGACAGGATGATCAGGCATGAAACAGAAGGGATGGCGAGGACTCAGATGTAGAATGCAGCAGGGCTTTTATTTGAAATACAAAGACTAAAAAAAAAAAAAAACCTTGTTCTCAAACCTGTCCAGGAAACCCTCTGACAACTTTACAAATTTAATGGAAAAAATAAACAAAAACTGAAATATCATTGACAGAGATATTCTGACCCTCTGGTGCAACTCATTTCTCTAGATCATCTCTGAGATGTTTCTACACTTATGCTGCCTCCACGTGCTTTCAGAAATTTTATAATTTCCACTTCAGAAGCCGTGATTACGAGCTTGTTGCATTCAAGTGCTTTGTTGTCAGAATGAACAGGAATCATGGAAGACACTTGGTTTATTCTCACCTATTGATTGGGAAAATCTTATTAAAACCAAAATTATATTTAGTGTCCCATGCACTGACAACCATATAAACATTCATGATGCTATCTAGATATTCCGCTTGCTAACGATTCTGTAATATCGGTCAAATGCAGGCAATTTTCGCTGTGTATAAAACATATAATACGCTTCAAATGATTATTCATATATGTAAATATGCACTAAATTAATGCCAAGACAAGATGATCTAACTGTTGTGAGGAAAAAAACAACTAATAAACCATACCTGTCACAACAGTAGTTCTCCCCACCACCATGTGTAAAGTTTATGGCATGCCCATCTCAGAAATTTGGGTATCAAAATTATTTCCAAACTTCCCAGTTGAAAACACGACATCAGAGGGCGTTCATGTGCAATTTTTACCTAGGAAACTCTATTTGCGATAATTCCAAAAGTATGTGAAGGCAGCAGTAGACTGGACTGGACTCCCATTGTTCTCCAAATTGTCTGGGACAAAATCATTTTATATGAATCCACACAATCTGGAATTTCACCACATGAAATCATATGAACTAGCCTTGTTGACCAACAGACAGAGGTGTAAAAAGTACCGGAAAATAGGGCTGCACAATATGACCTAAAATCAAAATCTCAATTAATTCAACATTTTACCTCAATTACGATTAACGAATGATTATTTTGTTTTGTTTTTTTGCTTTGTTTTTGTTTTTTATCTATGGTTCCTAACATTTCTTAGAGATTTCTGTTTGTTGTAAATCAGATACAGATAAATTAGCACAGTACCAGTACATTTATTAGAATGCATTAATGAGAGAGTGATTGCGAGAGAGCGAATATAATGATACACATCCGATGGTCTAAAATCGCTTGAATGTCCAAATTGGCAAGCCTTAAAACACAATTGACCAAGTTTTGTGAGGGGACGCAAGCGAAAGTGATCTCACTTCAGGGACCACGCGCTGTCTGTGTTTGTTGACTCTGCGTTTGAGTTCGCCTCTCTGTTGCTTCCATGCCACTGACTGGACAGGACGGAGTCACGTGACTACATTAGTGATGCACGCTTTCGAAACACTGCTTCATGAAGCTTTGAAACCTTTAAGAATCTCTTATTTCAAAGCAGTGGTTCGGAGCATTTTTTAAACTGCCAAAGTCACGTGATTTCAGTAAACAAGGCTTTGTTACGTCATAACTGTTTCAAAATGTTTCGAAATTTCAATGGTTCACCGCTGGGGGCAATCTCTGTGAACCCATGAATCATACGGAGTCATTGAGATACTCCCCCCCACCCAACCGCCAGCGGTGAATAATTAAACAAGCGTCTATGTCTATTACCTGATCTCTGATGAGTTTTATACAACTGTAGATGTTGTAATTAGGTATTTGTATAAGTAAAAGGAATAATAGTAGTTAATACTGTCTGTTTAGCTGACCCATCCATAGAACAAACAAAACAAGCCCTGAAAATTGATAAAAGAATACATATTTTACAGACACTCAATATTTAATGGTATTAGATGACTAGTTAATAGCAAATGATAGATTATGCTTTCAATAAAACATTTGCAATGGGTTTGTAAAAGCTTTTTTTATGCATGTTTGCCATGAGTTTTTGTAGAATCTACACTGTTTTGACCAGCAGGCGTCACCAGCGTGCGGCGTTTCGAATGCTTCGAAACACTGAATCATTTTACGAAGCAATTGGTTTAGTTGATTCAAAGTTTTGAAAAGCTTAATTTCTCCCATGACTAGACAACAAACACGGTAGTGTGTTTTTAAGGGGAAAGTATTAACAGGATTAAATAAATGAAATAACGACATGGGAAAATTACGTCGGTTAGAGGTTCTGAATTTTGGTTTCGATTACTTTTCGATTAATCGTCCAGCCATACCGGAAAACCATACTTCATAAAAGTATAGATACCTTACAGCGAAAATCACTCCATTACAAGTTACAAGTCACCAATTCCAATACCACATGAGTAAAAGTCTTAGAGTATCTACAGTGCTCAAGTATTTTACTCATACTGAATGTAGGCTCAAAGATGCATTAGTCCTCAGAGACATGCCAGTGAAAAACAAGAAATGGGTGATTTGTGAGGAGAACGATCACATGTTTATTTTCTAAAGTTGAAATAAAACTAAACACATCAATATTGCAATAAATTAAGGTGGACACTCTTAAATGTCTACAAACACTTAAATCTCAATTAAGCTCAAGTGTTTAAAAAGGGAATAAGTAAATATAATAAAAATAACCTTCATAAAAGGTCTCTTCAATATAACGAATAAATAAAATAATGTTAAGTATAATGAAATAGTCAAAGCCTATTTGCACTGGACGTGCTGATTTGGGCATCATCTCATATGAAACACCTGCAATTCAGCAACTACCTGCTAATGCATTCGCATTTGTGTAAATTAGCCTTGTTGACAAGTTTGGGTGAGTAAGGCCAAACGCAAGATATAGTACCTTCAATGTCCTGTAGATGGTGATATTGCTCCTTTCACAGCAGAAATAATCTGCTGCAGAAAAAGTTAGGTGCCATGCAAAATCTAATGAGTAACTGCATCACTCATCACAAATGTATTGGAGTAAAGAGTACATATACTTAGTCAAAAATGTACTCAAGTAGAGAGTAAAAGTTGCTTATATCTTTGATACTCAGTCAAAGTACAAAGTAGCCACAAAGATACTTAAGCACAATAACTAGTTACATTTACTCAAATACTTCACACCACTGCCAACAGAAAGCTGTTTGGTTTGAAAGTGACTTCTTTGTGAGCTGTGCTTTATACATCGCTATGCTATTGACAATAGACAATCAACCTTTTTGATCGCAAAATTTTCTGAAAGTTTTGCTAATGTAATGTTCGCTAATGTTTTTTAGGGGCCAAACCCTATTGGAATTGTACGTTTACTTTATTATTATTTTTCCCAAATGGGAGTCTATGGCAGTCTTATGAACAGAACATGAGAAAATTATGAAATTTGGCGCAATTGTAGAGATGGTAATGAATAGTGATTGAACCAATTTTGGAGTCTCTGGGACCAACTCTATAGCACCACCACCAGTTCAAAAATTCACTTTTCTAAAGGTTATAACTTTTGAACCCTTTGTTCTAGAAAAATGAAACTTAGTACACCTGATTCCTCTCTTCATGCTGGTCAGAATCAACATCTTACATTAAGACTCTGCCCATTACAGTAGTGGCCATTTTGAAAAGTACAGTATTCAGTGTTTTTGTAACTTCTCATTCAAATTTTGTCCAATTCTTACGAAAATTGTCTCAGATGATCTTTGGACTGAGCCGCACAGAAATGACTGAACAGATTTTTTTATTCATCTTTGTTCAAAAGTTATGATGTCGCAAACTTAAGGTGGACCCGAAATTGGTTGTTGTATCTCGGCCAAACTTTGAGCAATCGAAAAGAAAATTGGTATGCTTCATCGGAACCATGATCTGAGGCTCCATGCCAAATTTGGGAGCAGCGCCACCTACAGGTCATGAGATCTGAAAAATGGCTATTTTGGCCAATAACTTTTGAACAGTTTGTCAGAAAATCATGCCAGGATTGGATAAACCATCGGGACGCCATTTTGAATTTTGTCATAAATTGCAATATCTTTTAAACAATTTGACATATCGACACAAAATTTGGTAGGGTTCATTTACAGCAGGGGTTCCCAAACACATTCCTGGAGCCTCCCCAACACTGCACATTTTGCATGTCTCCTTTTTCTGACACACCCATTTTAGGTCTTGGAGTCTGGACTAATGAGCTGAAGATCTGAATCAGGTGTGTTTGATTAAGGAGACATGGAAAACATGCAGTGTTGGGGAGGCTCCAGGAATGTGTTTGGGAACCCCTAATTTACAGAATGTCCTGAAGGTACCTGAGAAGTTTGAACACAGTGCCACCTAGTGTTCCAGAGATATAAGGATTTTTGCAAAAACGCTTATAACTTTTGAAAACATACTTTAAAATTTGATTTCTTTATGTCATTATGTTCCTTGGTTTATGTCATTTATGTATTTGTCATTTTCCAACAGTGTGACTGTCCGCCATATTTAAGCAAAGTAAAAAGTAAGAACAGTTTTTACACTTCTACAAATATTGCCCAATTTTGTCCAAAATCGGCTCAGATGAACTTTGGACTGAGCCGCGCAGAAATGACTGAACGGATTTTTGATATTCACTATCGTTCCTGAGATATATCTCTCCAAAGCTGACCCTGCTTGTGTTTGTGTCTTTATGCTAGTTAGCTTAGCATGCTAATGTGTTATTTCAATTCCTTTATTATCTGGGTAAGCATTATACTAATCTTTCTTCCGATTAAATATAACATGCATTTCATTTATATACAAAATCTTCATTTTGAGTTGATTCTCACTCAGAACTATGGAACTTCTGGATGGGTGTGAACACATCTTCCCAGTGGCGCAATGAGAAGAGTGACAGGCTCCTGGCCCAGAGACTGTGGGTTTGAGTCCCGTGTGGGACAACATTATAAAATTGAATTAAATCCAAACTTATTAAATATAATTTATATACAAAACCTTCATTTTGAGTTCATTCTCACTTGAACTACTGAACTTATGCAGCTGGATGAACTCATGTCTTCTGAGTGGCGTGTGGTGATAAGCAATGAACACTTGACTAGAAATTTGGGTGCTCATTTCCCATATGGTGAAAAGTCCACATTGTTACTGATATATAAGAACATTCAAGAGTTTATTTGGCTCTCTATTGAAACTGTTGTTTTCTGTCATTTAAAATGTTTATTATTACCTTGAATCTCTCTTACACATGAAAACAAAAGGCTGTCATCTCTGTGAAACATTAAGCTTAGCTACAGAATTTCCAAACAAAAGCATATTTAAATTTGTGTTTAAACCATTTTTACAGGAACCATTTTACCAATGTTCTGTCAATACATATATTTTTTTAAGAATTTACAGATATCAACATCAACAAAGTTATTTTAAAAACCAAAGTATTTTTTAGCTACTTTTTGAACCCATTGATCTCATCATGCTGATCACATTCAACATCTAAGTAAGAATACTTTGTAAGAATACAAAGTAAGAATACATTGGTTTTTAAAGTTACTTTTAAAGTTTTGAAAACAAAGTATTTTTAAGCTACTTCTTGAACCCATAGAACCATTGGAAGGGCTTGGCCCCATGAGGCTGCTTGCAGCTTTAATTCTTAAATAAATTTGCAAAGTGACCTAAGAATCATTTTCACTCAGAAAATTTCAGCAAATACAGGTGCTGGTCATATAATTAGAATATCATCAAAAAGTTCATTTTTTTATTATAAATTATTTTTAAAAATGAAACTTTCATATATTCTAGATTCCCTACATGTAAAGTAAAACATTTCAAAAGTTTTTTTTTTTAATTTTGATGATTAGAGCGTATAGCTCATGAAAGTCCAAAATCCAGTATTTCAAAATATTAGAATATTTCCTAAGATCAATCAAAAAATGGATTTGCAAAACAGAAAAGTTCAAGTATTTTAAAGTATGTTCTTTTGTGCACTCAATACTTGATCGGCAGGACATATTACAGCAAATGACTTGCTCCTAGCACAAATTACTGCATCAGTGAAGTGTGGCATGGAAGTGATCAGCCTGTGGCACTGCTGAGGCACTATTGAGCCTTCAGATCATCTGTATATTGTTGGATTGACTGTTTCTCATCTTTCTCTTGAAAATATCCCATAGATTCAGGTCAGGCATATTGGCTGGCCAATAAAGCACAGTAATATCATGGTCAGCAAACCACTTGGAAGTGGTTTTTGCACTGTGGGCAGGTGCTAAAGTCCTGCTGGAAAAGGAAATCAGCATCTCCATAAAGCTTGTCAGCAGATGGAAGCATAAAGTGCTCCAAAATCTCCTGGAAGATGGCTGCATTGACTTTGCACTTGATAAAACACAATGGACCAACACCAGCAGACGTCACGGCCCCCCAAATCATTATTGACTTCAGAAACTTCACACTAGACTTCAAGCAGCTTGGATTCTGTGCCTCTCCAGTCTTCCTTCAGACTCTGGGACCATGATTTCAACATGAAATGCAAAATTTACTTTTATCTGAAAAGAGGACTTTCGACCACTGTTCACTGTCCAGTTCTTTTTCTCCTTAGCCCAGGTAAGATGCTTCTGACGTTGTCTCTGGTTCAGAAGTGGCTTGGTAGTCCTTTTCCTGAAGATGTCTGAGTGTGGTGACTCTTGATGCGCTGACTCCGGCTTCATTCTACTCATTGTGAAGCTCTCCCAAGTGTTTGAATCGGCTTTACTTGACAGTATTCTCAAGCTTGCAGTCATCCCTGTTGCTTGTGCACCTTTGCCTACCCAATTTCTTCCTTCCAGTCAACTTTGCATTTAATATGCTTTGATACATCACTCTGTAAACAGCCACCCCATTCAGTAATGACCTTCTGTGACTTACTCTCTTTGTGGAGGGTGTCAATGATTGTCTCCTGGACCATTGCCAATTCAGCAGTCTTCCCCATTAGTGTGGTTTCAAAGAACAAAAGATAACCGGAATTTATACTGTAGGGATGGTCATTTAATGAAACTCAAATGTAAATATTCTAATATTTTGAGATACTGGATTTTGGACTTTCATTAGCTGTACGCTCTAATCAACAAATTTTTTTAAAAAACCTTTTGAAATGTTTTACTTTACATGTAGGGAATCTAGAATATATGAAAGTTTCATTTTTTAAAATAATTTACAATAAAAAAATGAACTTTTTTACGATATTCTAATTATATGACCAGCACCTGTATAATGGGCGTCCTGTATTTCTGTCAGTTATCTAAAATCGCAACAAGTGAAGCCAATCATTTGCAACTAAATCATTCTTTTGAGTTCAAGGTTCTTTTCTGTGAATTTGCTAAACAAGCCTGCAAAATGGTCTGAACTGGACCTCTCTCACTGCATCATTTGGAGTGCTGAAACCATGTACATTTTATTAATTTAGCAGACTTTTTTTTTTTTTACAGATTTTATCCAAAGTGACTGAAGCCATCAACTGTTGATGCAGTTCTCTTCCTTCACAACTCTTCATTCCTTCACATTGATAAGGAGATGTTTATGTAAACAGTTGGGCAACGATTTCTGCAAACTCTGCTTTGGAGAAGTTCAAGTTCAAAGAAAGATTTATGTGACTGTTAACTTACACGTGTTGGTAATCCAGGAAAGTTTCATAGCTGCTGGTAAGTATGTGTTTTACTCTTTTGCTCTTGTGCTGAAGTAGTTCCTTGCCTTGATGAAGCTGTTTTTTTTTTGTTTTTTTTTTACATTTTTCTATATTGAATGTTGGATGCAATCTTGAAATACAGAATATAAAAAGTTATTTGTTGTGAGAAAGCAATTTTGGGCTCAGGTCAGATTTGGTCTTAAAGGGTTAGTTCACCCAAAAATGAAATTTCTGTCATTAATTACTCACCCTCATGTCATTCCACACCCGTAAGACCTTTGTTCATCTTCGGAACACAAATTAAGATATTTTTGATGAAATCCAAGAGTTTTCTGATCCCCCATAGAAAGCAATGTAATTACCACGTCAGAATGCCGACTCATTATTGGCCAACTCCTGCATCAGCACCACAAGCATGAGCGTGAACAGCATCGGCCAATACTGAGTCGATGATCTGATGTAGAACCTGGAAGCCTGCACTGTCTATACAACGTAAACAGCATAGGAGAATGACAGGGAAGAGAAGAAATAATTGAATAAAGTCATTATTTTCGTTTTGTTTTTGCACACAAAAAGTATTCTTGTCGCTTCATAACAATATTTTTTTTATACAAGATTGAACCACTGTAGTCACGTGGACTATTTTAACAATGTCTTTACTACCTTTCTGGACCTTGAATGTGGTATTTACATTGCTTTCTATGGGGATTAGAAGCCTTGGATTTCATCAGAAATATCTTAATTTGTGTTCTGAAGATGAACGAAGGTCTTACGGGTGTGGAACGACATGAGGGTGAGTAATTAATGACAGAAATTTAATATTTTGGTGAGCTAATCCTTTAAAATTGAACAGCAGTAGGCAGTAGAACGTTTCAGAAGTTCTCACCTTTCTGAACATGCTGGCAGAATCCATTTTGGTCTCTTGCAGGCTCATCTCTGATCAGGTCATACTTCACCAGATCATACTTAAAAATCAACTGCAAAAACAAACAAAACATTCAGTGTTTCAGACAGCTGGGTTCAGCATATTCCAAGAGGAGATACTAGCATGATCCTATGGAGAAATATCAGCTGGATGACATTATCATTCAAACAGATGAGACTGATATGAACAAACACAACTTTCAGCATGAACACTAAAAAAATATTTCAAATTTAATGACTAAACTCTCTAGTGTAGATCTTATATCTTTAAAAACATTTTTTTGAAATAGAAAATATTTATCAATTATTTCATCCCAGTTAAATCTCTTTAAGCTTAAGACGTAGTTAGCTTCATTGATTATAATTAGTGGTGAACTGATATGAGCTTTTGTTGTGGCTGATGCCGATATTTATGTTAACACACAACTTAATTTCAAAGACGGTAACTAACACATGCACAATATTGCTGCAATAAAATTATTTATTTTACATATTATTAACCACAATAATTTGAAACTGATAATCTTAAAAACCGATTTAAACATCTTGATTCTGATCTATAATTGTTCTATAATCTATAATTCTATAATGTTAAACATATGCATACAAAAAATGTTTCTCTAATAAAGACAAGGTAATTATAACCACACAACATGCAATTATACATACTGTAGGATTTGAGGGAGAACCAGACACAAATGAATCTTCCAGATGATTTGTTCAAGCATAATTCCACACGAAACCCAACGCAACACTCCAGACCCCAAATAAACAATCTAGAACCATAAATGAAGCCAGTCTGAGCTAACTAACGACCTTGCAACTATGGCCTTGCAAGCTTTAAAGAGATGATCCTAGCTAAAAGGAAGAACGTTGTCAACATTAAGCAGTTTGTAAAAGACAGATTGGTTTGAAGAGGGCACAGCTTGAGCCCCACCAAGATAACGCCAGAGATTGTTTGATCCCCAAAACATAGATACAAAAAAGACCTTCTTCTGAGTGACCTCTGAGTGACACAGAGTTGAAATCCACAGGAAAACCCACAGAGACTGTTTTTACATATAAACTGCATCAAATCATTTGAAAAGGATGGTAGACAGACTTATAATCAAACATCGTTAAACTGCATAATTCTATATCATGCCCACAACCTAAATATGTGACTAATATGCTTAGATCACACATAATTCTTGCAATTATTATAACTATTGAATGGTTGACTGAAAGTGTTTCTTATTTCCTATCAGTATGTTTGTCTGCTCATAATTCAAAAGATGACTTTTATAAAATCTGTGTAAAATGTCTTTCTCTTACTTTGTTCCCTTTCTTTTCCGTTGAGAGTCTCGTGTTCCAAGTTAAGTTTTTCCGCAAAGTTTAATCAACGACTCTACAGTCTTTGCCCACCTCAAAACTTCAAACTTCAGCCATGAGGGAGATTCAGCACCCATTCATCCGCCAACACACCCATGTGATTGGCTTCCCAAGAACACGTCAATCCAGACACGAAAAGACCTTCAGCGAATCAACGAACCCGGGAAACCCCCTTCTTCAAGCCATAGACGCCAACAAAGGGAATCCCCATTTAAAGACACAAAGGACAGACGCAAGTATGATTCTAGCCAAACTGGTGCATTGATATAAATTTAATAACCCTGTCTAAGAAATGATAGAAGGGTTAAATCAATGATTAATGGTTCGTTCAGGCCAGGTTTTACAAAGTGCATACATTGCTAGAAAATTTCACTCTCTTAAAACTCATTCTTTTTCAATCACTTTCTTTCTTTCTACAACTTGTGTGAATGTGTGTGTGCGTGTGTTTGTGTTAGATATTAGCTTCATGTGTTAGAATAATCAATAAATCACATTTACACCATGTAAAAGTATCAGTTCTTTGCAATAAAAATGCAATCTAAAAATTATACTTGCAGATACTATTTGCACCTCAGTATTTTTGTACATTAACAGGATGCAATAATATCATGGAGTGTAAATGATTATATTTATTAAAATGATTAAATGCATGCTGCCTTATTGGGAGAATAAAAACCCTCCCTACACCTTCCCCTGACCCTATCCAATAAACACTTTTAATATTATTAAACACTCGTTCGCAGTTTATTTCCACTTTAGGAAAATTACTTTCATTTTTATTGAAAATAAATGCGAGCTCGGCAAAAGGCGGATTCAGGTCTGCGAGCCTTATTCGCTACTGCTGCACCACTGAAGATGTTGAATTTAGCGCATCTTTTTTTTAAAACTTGAGTAGCCCAACCAGACATTGGTGTAAATAGTGTTTGCCAACAAGGGACGCTATTTGCACTTAGTGTAAATAGACAATCTATGGTTTGAACATGGTTTTAATGTTTGTAATGGACTCGTTTTCATGGTACACAGAATGTTCTAAGAATGTTGACTAGCTCAGTCAACGTTAGGCTAACATCAACAGGTATAGACAGAAAATTTTATTATCCTGACCTGAGCTAGTTTACTGAATCAACCAACTCACATCAGAGTGACCCGCCAAATTTTATGTAACGGGTGGAATAATATTTACGTGTCGGGTGCGGTGCGGGTCGGACGCGCGGTAGGCACGGACGGACTGCGGGTCCAATAGCCAAGACTATTCCAACTCAATTCGGTGCATTTGACAGCGGCTTCCAAATGGTCCCGTGCGTATTTGTGTTCAAGCTCTGTCTGAACTGGGAACATTTCCTATAACACCAGAAGAATGGCATCTACGCTAATATTAGTTTCTCTGTTTATCCCGAGGTTTACTCTAGTCAGCCGGATCCGGGCCGTATCCAGGTGAGATCGAGGACCTGCTCCTTGACACGTCGACAACGCAGCCCTGAAGTGTCAGCAGAGATTGAGTCAACTAGATCATCCACTGCCAGTGGCACAGATCCTCAACAAACCGTCCATACTGGCATGATGAATACGATCCTCAACTGGATGGAACTGGAATAAATACTTTGACTGTTGCGATCCCAGTTGGACTTATGATAGCTGCCTGAATCATAATAAAGCACTGTTCGCTGTTGGCCAGAAGAGAACTGAGCCTGGTTTCTCCCAAGGTTTTTTTTCTCCATTTTAACACCTGTTTGTAAATAAATATATTATATTTATATAATATATTTAAATAAAGGTGCTATATAAATAAAGGTGACTTGACTTGAAGACCGTTAAAGGCTTCTAATTACAGCACGATTTGCAGCGCTGAGCATTGTAGCCAATCGCACTGCATCTGATTGAAAGCTAGTGATTATATTAAAGGGAGTGCGCGTTGCTCGCTTTATGTGTTTAATATAGGCTATTCACAATTGGAATAAAAGTTTTAGCTACAAAGAAGACCAGCAGCCAGGTAAACACTGCTGAGTTTCAGAAGAGACAACTGTGTTTAAATGCCGAGTGAATCTGCTAAAATATTTACTAGCTTTAAGCTTACAGTTAAATAGGCCTACTAAAACATTCTTTATTGTATTGTTTTACTTGTGTTGTTTAATGCAATGTTTAATTAAATGCAGCGACATAGAATGCCTAATGTTGGTTTTATTGCTTGTGTTAGGCTACATGAGAAAATGATTTTTGTCTACTTCATGTAGGAGATTTAATGTGGGTGCAGGTGGGGTCACAGTTTTTATGTCAAACGGGTCGGGTACGGGCTAAAATTAGTGTTTCTGTCAGATATCGGGTCGGGTATGCTGTTAATCACTGCGGGTGCGGGGTGGCATGACCCGTGCAGGACTCTGACTCACATCTCCTTTCTTTTCATCCACAATGACATTAAAGTCATCCATTGCTGTTTCAGGCGTTTCATCACTGACTGTGCCGCAACCGCGATACCTGCTCATTAGAGCTATTTTTAGAGTGCACACGCGATGTTCCTTGACGTGAACGCGCGCATCGATACAGGCAGGCTCTGTGTGTCCTGCTCCTTCGTGGCGATGACGGTGTGCAGTTAAAAAATCATAACAACCGAATTTAAAAGTGGGGGGAACACAAACAGGATTTTGAAACGTGGGGGGACATGTCCCCCCTGTCCCTAGTGGAAATTATGCCCCTGTATATATATATATATATATATATATATTCACATTTTCACAGATTCTGCAAAGGGTTCACAAACTTTCAAGCAGCACTGTATATATATATATACATATACATACATATATATATATATATATATGAAGAGTTTGGTTCCAAAACGCTATAACTCCATTTTGATTAATTTGAGTAAAAAGGTGTTTTCTTTACCAAGAAAGTGGCAAGATGAAAACTACTATTTTCTGTTTCAAACTTTCACATAGCATCTTTTGGTTATAAAAACATAAAAAATTCAAATCTACATTTTGATTTTAAAAGGTTTATTATAAAAACTGATTATTTTTTCCCCAAAATGCAATAAATCCATGACACGTTTTTTTTTTTTCCAAAATGCAATTAATCCATCAATATAAAAGTTATTTTTCATATTGAAAATACACAACAAAGTAAGTTGATTCACATATATGACAGCCTCTGAACTTTGCCAATACTAATCTTATATACAGTCATTTTACTAAAAAATAAAACGTCGCTCCCAAAATGAATTCATCGAGTCATCTTGTTAATGTTATAAATTAATTATGTCTCTGTTCGTCATTACCGATTAAAGAGTATCTGGCACCACCGCACGGTTACAAATAAACACATTTACAGAGTACATTGGTATTAAAAACGGCTTTTAAAACCTGTCCATGATTCAGTTTTGGGGACCGTGACAGAAGTTTGATGCTGTCGTGGAACAAGCAACAGCCGGCATTCGCGTTTTGGAACCAAACTCTTCATATATTCTGGGTTAGAGATTGTAAACCAAAACTGGACCAATCAACTGTGAGCAAAGTGACATATGCAATAAAGCCACTCCCCCTCTCTCGCTCCAAATTAAAGCAGTTTACAGTGACAAAATTGCCTGTATTTCACCTTTAATAATTTATTATATTTCTATTATATGGATTGTAATTATTTATAATTCATATAGTCAAATAATTTTTATATAAATTGAGAATTACTATTAAACTTTGCATTTAAATTAATATAAATATATACACATAGATACAAGCTTTAATATATAGAGCTTTTAAATTGACTAAACTTATGTTTTCTTCTGAGCTCTTTGTGAACCTATATAAATTATTTAAATTCAGCTTATTTACTTGCATTGATATAGTCATTTTTCATTAAGCTGGATTCTCAAACTTTCACTGCAACAGTGGTGTTTATTCTTGCCTTGTAAATGCGTTTAAAATCATGATATTTATTCATAACTATCTGTTAATCTTCAGCAGAGAAGTGAATTGCGCAGCTCTCTCACGAGAAGTGAATCAAACTGACGCTCTCCTTCTGCACTGTAAACCCTAACGCTCAAAATAATTATTGGTTTGAGTAGGACAAACTTAAATTAAACAAATTAGTTCAGTCAAATTAACTTTTATGAGTATTTAGAACTTTCTTTTTCTTTCAAGTTCACAGAACTGAAATAATTTTAAGTAAACGGAACTGATTCATTGTTTTGAGTTTTATGAACTTATTTCATTTAATTTAGACGAACTTAAAGGCACAATATGTAAAATTTTTGCAGTAAAATATCCAAAAACCACTAGGCCAGTGTTATATATTTTGTTCAGTTGAGTACTTACAATATCCCACATTTCCAACTATTTGTAAATCATGAGAATATCGCGATTTTAACCAAGGATACGGGACGTGGCCGGGAGTTGCCTGTCAATGGCGTCATATCTGCGTTACCCTCGGTTTCCGGATTTATTTTGTAGAAACCATGGAAATACCAAAGACGATTTAAAATATTGCATGTTTTATTAGACAAGGGAACAACTGTTTGGCTACATTTATAGACAGAAAACAAATTATTGTTATATAGCTCAACACGTTTAGTCTTATTGTTTAAATCTAGTTTTCTGAGAGTACTGTCACGATCACCGTCTGTTCCTGTTAGTTCCTGGACTCCATTTCCCATTATCCTCCCTGCCAATCACATGCACACTCCACACCAATCACCTGTTGCCACATACAGCTTAGCACACTACCTGGACTATAAAGGACTTACACACACACCACCTCACCGCGAAGTCTTGATTTGCCCCGGTGATCATTACTAAGCGTTTTCTTGTGGACTGTTTCCTGGTTTCCGTCGGATTGTTTATTCTTTGTGATTCTCTGCCGCCTGCCCTGATCTCTGCCTGTGACCCGATACTGTTTGTCTGCCGCCTGCCTCGACCATTGCCTGTCCTTGTTTATGTTCTTGCCTTTGCCCCTGTCTACCTGTGTATATACTATTCTTAATAAAGCTGCAAATGGATCCCCGCTCTGCCGACCCTTCGTTACAAGTACCATGCATTTACCATGCTTTAGAGAAAAAACTACTTTGTCAAATGGCTAATATAGCATTTTCTCCATCAAACAATATGTTTTAAAGCCAACCAGCATTTATTAATGATATTCTAATATCGATCTAGCTTACTGCAGCATGCAACAAGTGTCTCACAGCAGCCGCCGAGCGAACGCACAGAGTAACGTTATAACATTATTTTCAACACAGTCAAATGTCTCTAATATGATAAACAGCGCTGTGTTACCTCATACACTTGACTGGAAAAAGTGGAAGTGGCGACTGTGGCATAATAAGAGCTTCACTGCTTGCGAGGCGTGTCGCGTTCGTCTCTCGTCAGCAATCACTCCAGCGGCCTCGTTCAGCTCCAACAGCACTCTCCCTGCTCTGCTTCATACTACAGTAATGTTAACAATCTCATCCATTAATATATGATTTCTGCCCGAGTCCCGTCCCGATCCTTTTCCACTGACTGTGAGGTGAAGTCATCTCCCAAGATCCCGCGCTCAAACTCGCCTTTGTTTTGAATAGACGACCTCTAGCGGCGGAAAACTTACATATTGTAGCTTTAAGTTTAAGTTGTTACATATTGTAGCATAAGTTTAACTGAAACTGGGCTGTGATTTCTATTTCCCAGCATGCTTTGCCCATGGCATTCGAAAGGGAGAGTAAATGCTAAAATTAAGTGTTATATAATGTTTTTTGTGCAAGATTAATGTTAAGTGGGAGATTTAGTAGTGATTAATGATTTGTTATGCTAATTCAGAAGAGTTTCTGTTAATGTGGTTTTTTGGAGAGTTACCATCATGGTGACATGTGGTGCATGTGGCTTGGTTTGAGAGCAGAAATACTTTATAACATGTTAACAAATCAGCAAGTTAGCATTTTTTTTTAATTAACTTGTTATAGCTAGCTTATTTTACACTAACAAAAAATGTTACATTGGGGTTACATGATAATTTTCAGTTAAATGTATGAGTGTACTCAAACATTTCAAGTTAAGAACAATTAAAATGTATGAGTAGTACAAAATAAGAACCAGTTCTGCTTACTTAAACTTTGAATTTCTTAACTTAAAATTTTTGAGGCAACTGATTGCCTCAATTTTTTTGAGTTTTGACAACTTATTCTGGTTTACAGTGCATGTGATTGGCTGTTTGCCACACATGACACACTTTCAGGTGCATACAGGGTTGATCACAAACTCTGGATCAAATCCTGAGTTGACAGAGAATGTTTATACCGAGCATTGTGAGACCACTGAATCTTGGGTCTGTACCATGAAGCTGGTTTATGTTAGGTATGTTTCAGTTTAGTTTGCACCAACCCTGGGTTTTTGGCACCATGAAATTTGTTTGGCTTTTAGCAGTGTTCATCATTCTTTATGGACCTTGCTTTGTGCACTGGTGCACAGTCATGTTGGAACAGGAAGGGGCCATCCCCAAACTGTTCCCACAAAGTTGGGAGCATGAAACTGTCCAAAATGTCTTGGTATGCTGAAGCATTAAGAGTTCCTTTCACTGGAACTAAGGGGCCAAGACCAACCCCTGAAAAACAACCCCACAAGATAATCCACCCTCCACCAAACTTTTCACTTGGCACAATGCAGTCAGGCAAGTACCGGTCTCCTGGCAACCACCAAACCCAGAATCGTCCATCGGATTGCCAGACAGAGAAGTGTGATTCGTCACTCCAGAGAACACGTCTCCACTGCTCTAGAGTCCAGTGGCGGCGTGCTTTACACCACTACATCCGACGCTTTACATTGCACTTGGTGATGTAAGGCTTGGATGCAGCTGCTCGACCATGGAAACCCATTCCATGAAGCTCTCTACGCACTGTTCTTGAGCTAATCTTAAGGCCACATGAAGTTTGGAGGTCTGTAGCTATTGACTCTGCATAAAGTTGGCAACTTCTGCGCACTGTGCGCCTTAGCATTCGCTGACCCCCGCTCTGTGATTTTACGTGGCCTACCACTTCGTGGCTGAGTTGCTGTTGTTCCCAATTGCTTCCACTTTGTCATGATACCACTAACAGTTGACCGTGGAATATTTAGTAGTGAGGAAATTTCACGAATGGACTCATTGCACAGGTGGCAGCCTATCACGGTACCATGCTTAAATTCACTCCTGAGAGCGACCCATTCCTTCACAAATGTAAAAGAATGGAGTCTGCATGCCTAAGGGCTTGATTTTATACACCTGTGGTCATGGAAGTGATTGGAACACCTTAATTCAATGATTTGGAGGGGTGTCCCAGTACTTTTGGCAATATAGTGTATATTAAAGTGTCTTTGGTGTTTCCATAGTTTCTACAAAATAAAACCGGAAACTGAGGTTAACGCGGATATGATGCCATTGACAGGCGACTCCCGGACACGTCCCGGATCCTTGGTTAAAATAGCAATTTTCTCATGATTTACAAATAGTTGGAAACATTTGGGATATTGTAAGTACTCAACTGAACAAAATATATAACACTGGCCCAGCGGTTTTTGGATATTTTACTGCAAAAATCTTACATATTGCAGCTTTAAATGTTTAATTCTATATCAGCTATATAAACTAATTTCATAACTTTTACTTGCACTGATATAGCTTTTAGTTGTCCACTTTCATAGACAGCTCTTTTCTTCTTGCTGTGTAAATTTGCTTAAATTCTTAATATTTTTCAATCTCGTAATATTCTGCAGAAGAGAGAAGTGAATTGCAGTTTCACAGTTCCACATCATGTGATTGGCTGTTCGCTACTGAAGTCACACCTAAACTCAGGATCAAAGTTGATGATCAGCGTCATGGTACCAACAAAGCCTAGTTGGATTGGTTTGGTTTTGTCAACTCAAAACTAAACCTGTAACCCTGAGTTTGTTCAACTACCATCCTGGTACAGGCCACTGATCTAAACCAGGTTGGATTTGTATGGTTTTGTCAACTCTAAACCTACTCTGAAACTCAGAGTTTGTTCAACTAGCTTCATGCAACAGGACACAGGTGAGACTAATCTATGACAACACAGGTGCAGCAAATTAAAAATAACATGGCTTGGCACATGATACGTTCGGATAACATCTTCCTCTGTCATTTAAAATAAATTAATATTTTAATATTTAATATTTGAATTGAAACTGAGTTGAACTCCAAGATTTCTTGTCCATTAGCAACCCAATACAGTTATTATTCAGGGTATCTGCAGTCTTGAAAATCAAATTTAAGACTTTTTTAAGACCTGCACAAATAAAATGAATACTGTATGTCCATACAGAACAACATCTCGACCTCCTCACACAAGCATTTATCAACATGGGTATTTTTGTCTCCAGTAGTTGTTGATTAGTCTCATATGTTTTTTTGATGGTACAACAACAGGCAAAAAAATTAAGCTGAGCATACAGAGTACTTTTGTTTAAAAAAATAGGACTGCACACGTGCACTTTACCATACACTAGTGTCAGCGTAAAAACCTATACTTTGGGCTTAGTTTAGAAAAAAACTTTACACAGAAACCTTCATTTTCAGCTGGAACCAGCACATAGCATTAAAACAAATAAACAAACTAAATAAGAACATCTTAAACACACAACAGGGATGATATTCATGCTCTGGTACTCATGGTCATTGACCCTGGGCCTTTGACATCAAAGCAAAGAGATGCAAGTACTGAATTCTGGTGCAATCACATGTTTGTCAGATATCTGACGTTGAGATGCACACCTATATTAGATCTAGTTCAAATATTTACTAAGACTTGCTTATCTTTTTGTTGCCCTTTAAACTTGACAACCAGTCCTGAGCCCAGGCTGCATTGAGTTTCTGAACTAACCTTGTAAAAGAAATTGGAGCGTCCGACGGCTCCGATCCTGCCGACGTGGTTCATGAAGCACAGGTTTCCTTCGGTGGAGCCGTAGATCTCACACATGCGGATCTCCCCGAAACGCCGGAGGAACTCTCTCCAGACGTCCTGCCGGAGTCCATTCCCAACACCCATGTGCACCCTGTGATCCTTCTCATTCTCTGCCTAATAGACACACAACACATCAAGATGAAGCTTTTCACGATAACACACAGACTCTGCATAGTGAAAGATTAATGCCAGAGACAACAGAGATGCCTTGGATGCCCTAAGAGAAATTGGCAGAGTGGCATGTTTAATCTGGGTCCTGTTTTTCATATATAACTTTAGGTTTAAGTCCAGTGTGTAATTGATGAAAAGAAAATGTGAGTAGTGTTTGTCCATGCAGAACTTGCTACCACAATGCTAGGTTGTTCTGGGTGGCTGTTACATGGTTTCTTATGTCAAAATACTTCACCTTCTGGCTCGTGTTTTTCCTTCGATGTAAGTACGAGTGATTTTTTCATGCAGAGCTGCATTTCTCAGTAAGAACGTGTGTGGGTGAACAATACAAGCCAGTCAGACCAGCAGAACCTCTCCATATTCACAACAGCCTTGTGGTTGTGTGTGCTGTCAGTTAAAACTCATCAATGGACTGACAAAACAACATTTCCTGCTCTTACGCGATACATGTCCCATTTTGAAAACTGTGTGTGCAGAGATTCATATGTGGATGTTCCTGCTGCAGAATGCGTGTTTCTGTGCTTATGTGCCTGTCACTGTAATGTTTTGTGTGTTTGCTTTGCTTGCACATTGGTGTGTCCGTAGTGAGCACATTGATGAATACAGTGTGACCGTCCGGGTGGTGTTAGAGGACGGACACAAAGAGATCTTTGACAGACTGTGGGACACGCTGATGTCCTGACGCACATGAACCGTGAATGAAAAACATTAACAAAAGAGCCGTCTGTCAGTTAGCCATGAAAACGTGACACAACCCCACACAAACCAAAAAGTTCGTTTTCATAGATTCACAGAGCACATGGATTCTTTCTTTGCAGAGTTTGTCTGCGTGACCAAAGACAGACAAGCAGTGCAGTGAGCTTCTGAGTATGGATCTTTCCGGAGTCCTGGGTCGATTGTTAAAGTAATGAGGCATGACGCATAATGAAGACATTAATGTGGAGTTAACAGGACCGTGGCAGGTCTTATTGTTATAAGATTATGTAATATGCTCTTTCATTTACACAACTACAACCAAGCATTTATGATTTCAAACTGAATGACCTGAAACCAGACATCATCAAAAACATCACAAAGGGTCATACGTGCATATGAGTCATGCTCAGAAAACACAGCAGGAAAGGGATAGTTCACCCAAAAGTGAACATTCTGTTATTATTTACTCACTGGCATGTTGTTCCAAAACTTTCTTTCTTCAGTGGAACACAAAAGAAGAATTTCCATTACAATTTCACACTTACTGGGTTGAAAAAATGCAGTACTTTAGTACCAATAGATTATTACTGGTCTGAACCATATTTAGATTTTATTTAAATTATTGAACATTCTATTGAAAAGTATGTGTGGGGTAGGGCTGGGTTGACAATATTAATTAATCCATTTTAGTCAATTTTCATTTTGATGAACTGATAATGATTCTTAAATTCAAATTCAAAATTACATATTCATTATATTTTTACTTAACCTGTTAGTGATGCATTAAATAAAAAAAATACAAATTTTGCTGAAATGATTTAGCAAAAGTGGCACCATTTTCTGAGAATGACCAACATACTGTATACCCAACCCACACATAATTATATGATGAAACCACTGAAATGAGGAGAGCAGGCAGTACTGTACCACAGGCTGATTGCACAGATATCGGCAAAGCTCTCCTATGTACTGAAATATGGTGACGTTGTGTTTCCTGCAGTCATTCCAGAACTGAGAGGCTGAAAACTTCTTCTTTAGGACACAGGTGGCACCTAAATGACAAAAGCGCAGAGACAGATATGAAACTAAACATGCTTTGCAATTAAGTTCAACTATTCAGTCTGATGTAATGAATAAGGCTGTTTTTTTAAATGAACATTACACAAGCATGTTTAATTAATAAATAAAAGAATTAAGGAATGGCCAAACAAAGTCACATAACCTTTGTCATTTATCCCAGGTCAAAAGAAAGCATTTCCATGATCATCTAAGGTAAAATGTAACCAAACAGAGTACACTGACTTTAAAAGTATCTGTATTAAGCAATAGCGCATGTACACTTGAATCAGACTGATCAATGGTCTCTAGCAATGGGGTCTGTGTTTGGGCGGTTGGTTTTGCAAACATTTTGCAATCGCTCAAATATAAGCTAGGAAAGTGGTCTATATGGCACAACTCTTTAAATCCAGCACACACTGTTATAATATTTGCTGTCTTTACTTTGCAACAGAAACACATTTTAAATGCCTGTTCACACCAAAAACAATAACTATAAAGATAAATATAACGACAACTATATTAGTGTCCACACTAATGCACAATATCATTCTGTTTATTATAAGCGTGCTGCAGTTGTCGTCTGCCATGGTCGAGCTCTTTAAAGCAGGGCTGATTCTGATTGGCTGTCAATGTTTCTGTCGTTTATCAGCTCATTCTGAAAGATCATTCTGAAAGTGACTGCAATGATATCATTTTTCAGTGCTGTTATAAACATAGTTGTGGTGTGGACTCTGCTGTTTATATTTACTGTAGAACAATTTTTAGAACTATATCTTGATCATTATTTTTATAGTTATCATTCTTGGTGTGAACGGGCCTTAAGGCTCAAAAAGCTGTATTAGTTGCCTTGATTATTGTAATTATTTTCAGTACTAATTGTATTGCATACTATAAGCTACTAAATTGTAATTATTTTGGTGAGAAGTCTATTAAAAACATAAATTCAAAGTGGAGTAAAAGAATCTTAAAGGGATAGTTTTAACCTAAAATCAACATTCTATCATCATTTATAGAGGAAAAAGAAGATACAGGAACATGTGATGAATGTTGGTGTCCAAACAACATTGGACTTTCATTGTATTGACAACAACAATGAGACATAGAGCTGCAAGATTCAGGAAAAATTGAGAATCACGATTTGTTTTTGTTTTGTTTTTTAAAACAGAGATCACCATTCTCCCACGAATCTGAACAGACAACTCAGCAAAATAACATAATTTACTAGAGGTTCTAACAAAATGTTAATTGTTGCAATCTATTTAAAAAAATATCTAATTCATTTGAATTAATTATTTGAATGGTGGGTGAATAAATGAATGAATGAATGAATTTATGAATTAATTAATTAATGAATCATAAAAACTTCACTTGTTTCATTACTGGATGAATCAGTGTTTTTGATCAAATCTCTTGAATGAATGATTCAATGACAAATACATTTTTAACAGGCACCCTTTCGCCTCCTACTGGTGGCTTGCTACAGTCTTTATTTTAAGCGCCAAGTTACTTTGAAAAAATGATTTATTCTATTTGGCTTCCTTAGACGTCAGTTTTTATATTTGAAATATAAACTTTTATCCCAGTACTTCTGTTATAATTTAAATGTTTGTAACACAGAAATAATGATAATGTGTGGTTGAAAAGGCTGTTTGTGAATCTGTTTCATACCTATGACAACTGCTCTCTCTGGACCAACGGCAGAGCCAACGCAGATCTGAATGTTCGATGTGATTGTACTTGACAATGGTTTAATAGCCATAGCCGAATCATTGTCATTTAGGAATAAGATCATGTGGGTGTTTGAATCAAGATCACGATCTTTTAACGATTAATCTACTGAGACATTTTTCTAAATATCTTCTTTCATTTTCCACATTACAAAGAAATGCATACAGGTTTGGAATGATAGAAGGGTGAGTTAAAGATGACAGAATTTTAATTTTGGGATGACCCTCGAAGAGCAAGTCATAAACATTCTTTCACCCAATCTGAGTGTTTGGATTAGATGAAAAGGATGTCACTAATTACCACAAGAAAACATCAACATTTGCGATGACCTATAGGCTGTTGATTAAAAGGTTTAATCAAGAGAATTACCCAATTCAATGGTGCCTCCAATGCCTACAAGCGAGGCAGCACTATGATACAGGGGAAGCGGCGTGTAGATGACATCACTTCCTGTGCCGCCGTATGCCCAAAACCCACCTGCTGCCTTCAGGGACTGCAAATGTGTGATGACTGCAGCTTTGGGCAGCCCTGCAACAGTCAAAACACTATGACAATCCAGAAGAATCTGGTTCCTACAGGCAGAACATACAGTAAAATACATAAAGTAAACATAATTCATGCTCTAAAAAGATGGTTCTTTACAAGTCAGTGGTCTCAGTCTTAGTCTCTATACAGGGTTCTGCTATTGTTACAAACTGAAGAACCCTAATCTGGTACTGTTTAGAACCATTTTTCTTATGAGTGCATAAATGCTTTGAGAATAACAGATGAGATTTTACATTAGGTCTCATTAAAGCTGAGTAGGGGTGGTATGTCTTCCTGTTCGGAAATAGCCAATCACATTTAAACTCTTCCTGAAAAGTAATTATAATCATCAGGTCATCATTTAGTTAATGCCGATTAACCCTGAATTAAATTCAGTTGTTTCTGTAGGATTTTCTTATTCAAAAATACTGGCTGCTGTATTAAAAGCAAAAGGAGTTTCAACCTAGTATCATTTGAGGGGTGTGTCAAGACTTTTATTTTTCTTTGTCTTCCATTATAAGCTTTTATTTGTTTGTTTCTATTTGCCTTCTGTGAACAACAAGGCCCACCTCCTTCGAATTGATTGAGGCAGAGCAGGCTCCAAAATTAAATTTTTAAAACTTTTCATCCTAACAACAAACAGAGCAGCAGAATATTAGTAACAGGCTCATACTTGCGAGTCCCCTAAGGAGTCTGGCAGCTGCATTTTGCACCAGCTATAATTGGGAGACGGAAGACTGAGAGCATCATAGTAAAGAGAGTTGCAATAATCTAAACGAAATGTTATAAAAGCGTGAATCACAGTTTGAAAGTTACTCTGGGATAAAAGGTTTTACTTTGGAGAGAAGGTGAAGGTGATAGAAGCACGAATTTACAACAGTACTGATCTGTTTATCAAATTTTAGGTTGTGATCAAACAGAACACCCAAGTTTCTAGTGCAGTGTGTTTCATTTGGGGCAAGACAACCAAGGTCAAGGTCAACAACACAGTTCTCCTTAGGCCCGAATGTAATTATTTCAGTTTTATTTTCATTTAGGTTTAAAACATTACTTGAAAGCCAAAGCTTGAGTTCTTTTAATCAGCATTTTTATCATTATGTTTTATGGGAAGATAGATCTAAGTATCATCACTGTATTGGTAAAAAGACACTCCGTACTTATTAAAAATGGAAGCCAAATGGAGCATATACAGGGAAAACAACACCGGCCCAAGGATTGATCCCTGCAGGACTCCACAATTAAAGCCCGGGACACTCTGATTGGCTGTTCAGTTTAGTGAACGAGTCGAAGCACGAAAATAATAGCAAAGCAGTGAGCAAACAAGTCAAGGCGGTACAGACAGAAGGCTGTTCTAATTTTACGTCATGTACCTGAGTGTTCCTGTGTGAATGTTTAATATTAACGTAAGCCGAGTGGAATATAGAAAATGATCAGCATGAATGATATTCAAAACGTTAAGCATGCGCCGCTTTGTTTACGGTTTGTGTATCTGCAGCCTACAGACAGCGGTGTCCTTACACGTCGGCATCGGTTTGGTGTAGGGACGCCTTGCGTCGCCTGCATCAGGGCAAAAAAACTGCATGTGAATATACAGAGAGAACTATAGCCGACTGTCAGCCAGCACGCACATTCTGCGCCTGCGTGTAAGGAGACCGCTGTCTATTTTTTCATATATAAATTCGTAATTAAGAAAAGGAGACCAGCACTGCAGGCTGCAGATACACAAACCGTAATCTATAGGACTAAAGTCATAGATTTCCCAGTCACTAGGGGAAAATATGTAAACGATCGACCGGCCAGGGATCAGAATCGGCTGATTTGCAGCTTGATCGGCCCGGATCGGTGACCGGCCGGTCAGTCTCACATTCAGTTCCAAGCCGATCCATTTTGTTGCCAGCAGCACATGCCATAACATCAGCTGCACGTTCTCGCTCTCTTCTCTCTGACGGTGAAGTGACACAGACCCACTTCCTCTCGCTCATTGCGAGCTCACACCAAAAGCACGCAAACCACTTATCTATATAAGCGTAGCGCACACAAGCGGCTTCTCACTCTCAACTCTTTCAGCTCTATGATTTCTGTGATGCAGAAAACACAGACAGAATCCAGTCATAAAATCGAAATGTACTATATAATGCAGAATATCACGGAATTTGTCAAATTTTGGATGAATCAATTAAAAGTAGGTCAGTGCACTTAAATCACATCGCTATATGAACTAGTGTCTGTGAATAATAAACTGCAAGAAGACTATTTAAATATGAATCCTACATGTTCTGCGTGTCTCTGTGTGAATAAATGGCGCAGACACGCAAATAAGTTTTACACACACACTGAAGCACGCGTGATGCTCGCGATGTTACTATATGACAACATGAACAACTTCATCTCCAGAGCTGCTCGGAGAGTCTCTTCATGAGCACTTCACCATTTAATTTGAGAAAAACTGTTGTCGTATCACATATACACAGAAACACACAGCAACCCGTCATAATAAAGGTTTGATAACTTGTGACAGAAATGTATTAGGCTATAAAATTGCATAGGCCTAATACTATTGTATTATTATTGTACAGTATAAAATATTTGTCTTGATGTAATACTACTAATAATAATAACAATACAATAATTATTAAAACTTTATTTTTAAAGGAATAATCACACAATTTTTCTTCCGTTTTTTTATTTTAACAGTAAACCTGTGTTGTGCAGTACCTTGTTTGCCAAAAAAATAAAAGGGTTTATTTAAATTTTATTTGATTAAAAATAAATTCATGTTTAATGCTTTCATTTAATTACCAGAAAAACTAAAATACATAACACCGAATTTATGGGGGAAAAAATCATAGGGCCCTATATTTATAAACAAATTAATAAATTAAGTTATTTTTATTAATTAATTTTTTCTTATTTTAATACTGTCTTTTTACTTGTTTTTGTTTTTTTTTTATAAAATTTTGCATTGCAGAAAAGTAGGGGTTTTTTTTTGTAAATGCTGTCAATTATAGTTGTTTGAAAGAGAATCAGAATCAAAAATCGGTATCGGCAGGTCACACTTGCAAAAAATCGGAAATCGGAATCGGCCAAGAAAATTGCAATCGGCGCATCTCTAGTAATTAGGAATATTGGATATTTTATTGTGTACACTCGGTTGCATTATGTTTACATTTACATTGATTTTGTTGTCATCTAATGCTCTAATGCTGTCATCTAATGCTAAAGTCAATCTTTAAAAACACTATTAATAATTTAATAACAACAATAATTATAATTTAAAAACACTGTTAATCTCTCACAACTCTCAAAATAAATATATATTTTTCATTTTGTACATGTATAATGTTATGGCTAAATTCACTTAGCATTTAAAATGACTGATTTTCATTTGATTTATTATTTATTTATTTAGACATAACAGTGTAGGGTTCTACTATCGGCTATTTATTGGCCATAACATGAAAATATTTAACAGCTTATCAGTTTTGGCCAGAATTGTAGTATTAAGCAAACTATTAATTATTAGAGATTTGAGAGAATATACAGTACAAAAATCCATCAGTTTCAAAGGAAACTTTTTTTAAAGCTGTTTGAGGTACCATTGTAATAATAATAATATTAAAATATAATAACACTTTAATAATAATAAAATTAAAATAACACTATGTAACTGGAGAGGCTTGGCCTTAGACTGCTATAACCCCGGGGCCACCCTCAACCCTCCACCAGTAATCAAACACTGAACCTGTTCATCAGGGTCTTTGGGTTCTCCTGAAAAACAGGGTTGTAGAAAGGAAATGTCCTGACACACTGGAATCCACTGAGATGAACAGAAACTTATCACATACCAGTTGTGCCTGAAGTGAAGATGTAGAGCGTGGGGGTTTTAAGACAGGCGACAGAGCGACGCTCAGCTGGGATTGGCTCCTGTGAAGCTTTCTCAATCTTATCCAGCAGGCTGTGGACGTCAGGATGAGAGCTCGCTCGATTCATACACCAAACTGTGATACTGTCCCCCTGGAGACTAGGAAGAATGTCCTCTAAAGTATCTAGAAGATCTAAAAGAACAATCGTAATCAGTATTATACATGATATGATACACTATTATAAATGATTTAAACACTTACCTATTTATAGATAATGTTTTACCTTTATTGTTTCACTTTATACATTGTATTATACATACCTTTAAATTGTATTATAAAACATAATTAACACCCAGTTCCATGTGGTAGAAAGCATATACCATGGATAAATTTGCAAAACATCTTATTACTATGGTTATAATTACTTATGAAAAATATAATACATTAAAATGTGAATATTTTAACACATTTTAAACAGAATGTTTATAATGGACAGCTCGAGCAAAGCCTACTCAAACAAAACAGCCCAGCACCTGTAGACAGATAATCTGTCAGTATAATAAATCATAGATTAAAGGGTCAAAGGTCAACCTGGGGTTGTCAATCTGTCAGTCATCTGGAGTGGGTGACATTCATTCTTTTCGCAATTCGCTTAATAGTTATTGTTTGTGAGTATGTTTTAAGTTTTTTTTTTTTTTTTGGATAATCCGCTTATGTCTTTATTTACCAATTTACATTTATACATTAGGTAAAAACAAAGACGTAAAAACAACCTGTTTTATGCCTAGTAATAACATGGTATTTCGTCTGTTTTAACTGAGATCTAGCTATTTCGTTCTTTTACAGAATTAACACATTTTAAATCATATTTGTGTAGTTGTAAACTTTCTTCCTGTCAAATTAGTTTAACGTTACCTGCTCCGACCACCAGTAGTTTGGCCCCACAGCAGTTAAAACAGTGCAGCAGCGATCTGGGTTTGATGTTCGTGTTGAGAAACGCCACGGCACAGCCCAGTTTACAGAACCCGAACCAGACCGCGATGAAATCGGGCTCGTTGCTCATGAGGAGCGCGACCGTGTCTCCTTTATTTACCTTGTCTTGAAACACGCACGCGACTCTGTTGCTGCGCTCCTCGAGCTCTCCATAGGTGTACGTCACTCCTTCATAAATCACAAAGGGTTTTTCAGGAATCCGCTTGGCTTGTTGAACAAACCTGTCTATGACCGTCACGATCTTTGAGGTTCTTTTGTAGATTTCCAGACGCGCTCCATATCGTATGACTTTCATTAAATACAGGGCGTCTTTCCAGAAGTATGGAAAACACAAGCGCTGAGCGAGATGCGCGGAGAGGATTCCTGTCAGCAGAGCCGCGATCCATGACAACATCTCTGACAAATAAACCGAACACGCACAGACTCGGTTAAAGCTGTCTAACCGTTAACATTGTTAAACTAGTTCAGGTTGGGTTGTTTAATGGATGTTATAAAACGCAGCACACCACTGTCCTTCTAATTTATGCAACGTTCAGTGTGTCACGTGACTGTTGTTGTACAACCGCCGTCGTTGGTGGGCGTGTCGTCGGGGCCACGCGCTCGGCCCTGATTATCAAGCTTACAGTCTATCATAGGACCTACCATAGTAACAGGGCGTGGCGCATAGTTTAGTAGTGTCACGCCCATAAGAGCGAGTGCTCGGATGTTTGTTTACCCGCTGACTGTACTTCATTCAGTATTGTGGAATGTGTGCGCTCAATACAGAGGCAGAGCATGACATAGAGCCAACCTTAAACACATGACTTTTGTTAGTTAATGTAGACTGCTAAGTGTGTGAAGTCACATTTGTCACATCTCATACACAGCATGCAAAGTTCATAAAAAAAAAAACAGTAGCCTTTTTTGAGCATAGGCATAGCAGTTTATCTTAGATCTTCACATTTTATTCATGTTTCTGTTTGTTACGGGACTCTTTACATTTGCATTTAATGTTTGACTTAAGTAAGATTCTGGCTAACCCCTCTGTAAAAAATTGAGTAAAATATTAATGTCCTGCTCAATAGGCCTACTTGATCAGCTCTTTCGTGGACACAGTCCAAATGACAGTTTTCTGAGTGCGTTTATTCTTTGTTTCAGACAGTCTGTGTGTTACTTTGGACAGTCCTTTATGAAAGGCATTTTGTTCGCATCCAAATAGGTTTTGTGTTACACTGGCCCAAAAAACTGCAGATTGTTACCATGCAAATGGAAGTGTGATGCTGTGCATTCAACAGTTAGCCTACCCTGTTCTTTGATTCACTCAAAAGAAGAAGAGGAAACACTTCTCTGTGGAAGTCATCGCAGAGCTATAGGCTATCAGTTGTAAATTTAGGTTTACTAAACTGTAAGAGATCTAAAACAGGAAAACAGTCATTCTTGTACTGCCCACTTCAAACATCATAACCAAACTATGCATAATTCATTTTAAGATTTATTTTAAGTCACACACTGACGAGGAAGCATCTGGAAAACGTGTATTTGAAATCGTTCAAAATGGAGTTCCTCATGAAGTTTAGCGCCATCATGTGGGTGTCTTCATTATCTCTGCATTGTTTTCGCTGTTGTTCTAACAGAAAAATAACCTACATGTGTTAAGTGTTATTAAACCCAAAAGAAAAGCCAACTGTTGTTTTTGTTTTTCATAGGGCGATTTTATACTGAAACCCTGATCCACAAGACAACCAAAAGTTTGGAATAATTTTTTACCCTCTGTTTCACAGATGAGGCTTAAGCTAGTCCCAGACTAAAAAGCATGTTTGAGCTGTTTTAACTAAAAGCAACTTGCACTGATATATCTTAAAATATGTCAGTGCCATTGTTTTGTCTCTAATGTTTTTTTCTTTCTTTTTTCCCCTTCTAAGGCACATTTTTAAAAAAAGCTACTTAAATGTCTGTAAAACCGGGTCCTAATGTGAAACTGGGTCCTAATCAAAAATACAGTGAAAACAGTAATATTATGAAATATTATTACATAAAAGAACTGTTTTCTATGTAAATACATAGTAAACTGTAATTTATTCCTGTGATCAAAGCTTATTTTTCAGCATCATTACTCCATAAGACTCTGAAGACTGGAATAATGACAGCAGAGAAAAAAAATACATTGTAAATAATATTTTACAATACTGTTTTACTGTATTTTAAATTAAATAGATGCAGCCATAAGAGACTTAGGCCTATTTCAAAAACATTAACCCCCGGTTTCACAGACAAGGCTTAAGCTAGTCTCAGACTAAAATGCATGTTTGAGCTGTTTTAACTGAAAGCAACTTGCACTGATACATCTTAAAATATGTCAGTGCCATTGTTTTGTCTCTAATGTTTTTTCCTTTCTTTTTTCCCCTTCTAAGGCACATTTAAAAAAAAGCTACTTAAATGTCTGTAAAACCGGGTCCTAATGTGAAACTGGGTCCTAATCAAAAATACAGTGAAAACAGTAATATTATGAAATATTATTACATAAAAGAACTGTTTTCTATGTGAATATAGTGAACATAGTAAACTGTAATTTTTTCCTGTGATCAAAGCTTATTTTTCAGCATCATTACTCCATAAGCAACTTGCACTGACATATCTTAAAATATGTCAGTGCCATTGTTTTGTCTCAAGATGCACACCAGTAATGTTTCTTTTTAGGGTACATTTATAAAAGCTACTTAAATGTCTTAACTGAACTAAGGCCTAATCCTGGCTTAGTCAGTTAGTCTAAGCCCTGTCTGTGAAACCGGGCTTAAAAATCATAATTATTCCAGACTTGTTTTGATTGGTGGTGCAATTGTACAAATTTGTCAACTTATAATAAAATGAGCACAAAGTGTTACTTATTTAATAAATATGACTTGTGTCTGGTCAGTAAAACATTGACAATGCACTTAGGGTTTATAAACAAAAATTATTGTTTGTACATATTGCCATACTTTTCTAATCATATAAGACAAACAACTTGGCATGTTTTATATTAACGAGTGTATCGTGGTTATGATGTGAGAAAGCACTGCAGAGTTACTGTTTTTACTTTTTATCATGACATTATCATTACATTTTAACATTAACCTAGAGTTATTTTTATATATATTAATAAATATTTGCATCCATCATAAAAAGAAAGTAAATTATGTGTGTCGGTAGAATTGCAGTCTCACAACCTAGTGAGATGCCTACCTGGAAAGCACTTTTGGGCATACATAGACAGGTTGTTAGATTATGAGAGGTTTGAACTTAAACCAAACTTTCTAAGCTTCCTGGGGATATATGTAAATATTTGTTTCAGTATGATGGTGTGAAGTGGGAGAGAACCGAATTTCTTGCTCCCCGTGCTCGCTGGGCGTAGTGTATGTTTTTGTTTCATGATAACGAATATAATGAATGGTTCAATGAGACTGAGGTTGAAAACCCAGTCTTGCGCATGCGCAGTACTGTCTGAGGGTATTTAAATATGGGGTGAAGATTCCAGCAGCTCAACACAAACGGTTCTCATCACTGTGTGAGTTACATACCAACACATCATGATGAGCTGGGCCGTTAGCACTGTGGCTGTCGGGATTGTCACTCTTTTGGTTATTCAGAGGAAGTTTTACCCTTACTTTTGGAATGACTTGATGTATTACGTGAAAGTTCGGCGCGTGGGGAGAGCGATGATGGCGAGGATGAAGCGCGGAGTTGTCACATATCTCCAGTGTTTTGAGCTTCAAGCCAAAAATATCCCTCAGAAAACTTTTATTGTGTTCGAAGATCAGATTCTCACCTATAGAGACGTGGATGTGCGGAGCAACAGATTCGCGAACGTGTTGAAATCTCACTGTGGTCTGAAACATGGTGATATTGTTGCGCTTCTGATGAATAATGAGGCGGATTTCATCTGCGTTTGGTTCGGACTCTGTAAGCTGGGATGTGAGGTCGCGTTTCTCAACTTTAACATCAAATCTCAGTCTTTGCAGCACTGTTTGCACAGCTGTGGTGCTACAGCGCTCGTCATTGGCTCAGGTAAGCGTCACAATTAAGCCCGACAACAACGCGACGTTCAGGTATAATCACGAGATATATTATTATCACGCTATATAACTGCAATATAAAATATATACTCTGTTAGTACATTAAAAAGATCGAGAGACTTCCCCAAGTCGCTGCCCTAATTCGTTGGCCAACTTCCCATTAAGTCAAAGTGAACATGAACATGTTTCATCTTGTGAGAATGTGTGGTGTAGAAGCACAAAATGTCTTCACTACAGCTTTTATGTCATGCGTAAAAAAAGAGTAGTGGTTGTTTTGGTTGCTTATTTTGTAGTGTATGATTTGAAAACAATTCACAAACAACAAGAAAAGTTTGTCAAAAGAAACTGTTGTTGTTGTTGTTGACCAAGCCTGGTCTGGCTGAACATTGTTACAAAACAAATCAAACCCAAACAAACAACCAAAATGAAGGCTATTTAGGCTGATATTGTTTAAATAAATATTTTGTCAGTTTCAAGAGAGATTTGATATTTGAAAATTAGGCTAAATTATTCTGGGTAGTTGCTAGGGTACTTTTTGGCAGTTATTAGAAGGGCAGACAAAATTCATGAATTCATTAACATTCTGGGACCGACTTGGTACATTCTATTATTCCAACAAGTGTAATGCCACTGCAAGCACCACTCACATTTTCTTCAGGAAATGTATATTCTAGTTATTATTATTATTATTATTATTATTATTATTGGATATATTATTTGATTTTTGTTGGTAATTAGTGAGAATATGAGAACACAATTTAAAAAATGAAATAAATAAATATTGGCATAGTCTGATCACAAAAGATGCAGCAACCAAGACACTTTTATAAGAGCTTCATTACATTTTTACGTAGCAGATCAAAAATGTTCTTTACTCAGAATTGTTGGCAATTTTATTGTGAAAAAATGTTACGTTTTTTTTTTATATTACCATATTAACAGCATTATATGTACTTATGTACATATAACATCTGTAGTCGTGCTTTTTGATTATTTGAAATATAAATACTCCTTACTTCTTCCATGCTTGTAGACTTGATGAAGTCTCTGGACGAGGTGCTGCTGACACTGACAGACGCTGGAATTGATGTTTGGGTGGCAGCAGAGAGCTCCACACAGAAGAATGTCAGGACGTTGCTGGACAAGCTGGAATCGGCTTCTCCAGAAAAGCCTGTGGTTGATGCCCCTCAGCCAAACCTCATGTCCAACTTCTTGTTTATCTTCACATCTGGCACTACAGGTACAGTACATACAGGTTTATCATTTCTTAACTCTAACATTTCAGGATGGTGATTATCAAAAGAACCAAAGGTATTCAATCAGAAATCAAGAAAAAAATACTTCAGACCCATCATTGTTAATGAAGGAACAGCCATTTCTACCGGACCAGTCATGTGGCAATAAATATTCTTTTCTATTCTATTCTATTCTATTCTGAGGTGTGGAGTGCTTCATTCTGAGCACATATGGAGTAGGTCATAATGTACACTACACATCTGTTGAAACATGGGAATCTCTAACGGTTACAGTCTTTATTGTGCTACAGGCTGTTCTGTTGTACTGACGGTCTCCAACTTTTTCTTTCGTTCTCAGGACTGCCAAAAGCTGCTCGAATTAGTCACATCAAAGCTGTGATGTGTATGGCTTTCCTCCGTTTGTGTGGTGCTTGTGCCAGTGATAAAGTCTATTTGACGCTGCCGCTCTACCACATGTCTGCATCGCTGCTCGGCATTGGCGGCTGCATTGACCTCGGTATGATCATTCCAACACAATGATGTGACAAATCACAACTGCCACAGAATAATTTGCTGTTTTTCTACACATTATATGTGATGTCTTAAAGGCTTACATGTAAATATTGTAAGTGACCTGTAAGAAAGGCGTTTACAAACATGAAAAGTTCTAGATGTCGTTAATTCAAAACAAAGGCGTAGCTTGATGACGCCTTGATTTCGCAGAATCATGGGAGGTGTTGTCTTCATGTCTACAGGCGGTGGAAAATAATCCAACAGGGCTCGGGAAGAAATCATATTAATGGATGAGCTAATGTATTAAAGATTTATTGACATTACTGTAGTATGAAGCAGGGTGTGGCTGAAAGCCATTGGAGTGGAACGAGGCCGCTGGAGCGATTAGTAAAGAGAGACGAGCGCGACACACAGCTCGAGAGCAGTGGAACTTTTATTATGCTGCAGACGAGCCCTTCCACTTCTTCTGGTCAAGCATATGTGGGGTAACGCAGCACTGTTTTATCATATTAGATACATTTGTGCGCTTAAAGTTGTTATAATGCTACTCTGTGCGTTCACTCGGCAGCAACTATGAGATACTTGTTGCACACTGCAGTAAGCTAGATCGATATTAGGCATGGTAAAACATGGTACTCGCGGTAAATCAAGAAAACAAGATTTAAACAATAAGACTAACCGGGTTGAGCTATATAACAGTGACTGGTTTTCTGTCGATGAATGTATCCAAACAGTTGCTCACCTGTCTAATAAAACATAATATATTAAAGCGTCTTTGGTGTTTCCATGGTTTCTACAAGATAAAACCGGAAATCGTAGGTAACGCGGGTATGATGTCACTGATAGGTGACATGCTTATTTCTCAGGATTTAAACATTCTTGGAAACATTTGGGATAATATAAGTACACAAGTCAACAAAATATATAACATTGTTCTAGTGGATTTTGGATATTTTATTCTAAATATCATACATATTGTGTCTTTAATCTAGGAAAAGTGTAATCATAATCCTAATATGGAGCATTGGATTTTAGGGGCTACATGTGTTTTGAAGAGGAAGTTCTCTGCCAGCCAGTTTTGGAAGGACTGTCTGAAGTATGATATTACTGTGTTTCAGTATATTGGAGAACTCTGTCGATATTTGGTCAATCAACCAAAGGTTTGTACTACATTCTAAAATATGTACTATATTTTTAGGGGTTTTGTTTCTAGTTGACATTGTTTTGTCAAAGGTTAGATTTCATTGTGTTAGTACTCTGTTGATGTAGATGACATAGTTTAAGATTTTGCTGTATTTGATTGTTTACAGACTGCAGAGGATGTGGCTCATAATGTTCGCCTCGCTGCAGGAAGTGGTCTTAGAGCTGATGTTTGGAAGGAGTTTGTCAGACGTTTTGGAAAAATCCAAATTCGTGAAGCTTATGGTTTAACGGAGGCCAGTATTGGCTTCGTTAATTACACCAATGAAATTGGACCAATTGGACGAGCAAGTTATTTTAATAAGGTCTGTTTTGTTTTAGATTTGAGGTTTATTAATGCAACTTTCCAATAACATTGAGTTTCAATGTGTAATGAATGAGGTTCAAAGATGAATTGCAGTTCACTCAGAAATGTGAATGTACTTTTTGATGTAATGTAGATCTTTTCTCTGATTTATTTCAGCTCAGTCTACCTTTTGAATTTTTAAAATGTGATCCACAAACATATGAGCCCATACGGACAGACACAGGACACTGCATTAAAGTGAGTAAAGGTGAGATCTTTATATATATATATTTTTTTTTTTTTAATTGTTAATATATATCACATTTTACGAGCAGACGGCTGGACCATATTTATTAGAATATTGCTACGTGACTTGGAAACGGATACTTAGAAACTGGATCAAGTCAGATTTCTGTTTTGTCTGGATAAGGAGCATGTTATCCTCAGGCCAGACTCATGTGGTTTCAGGGGAAGCAGGGTTACTGGTGGCACCAGTGATGTTCACCAACCCTTTCCTGGGCTACGCGGGTGATAAAGCCATGTCAGAAAGGAAGCTGCTGAGGGATGTCTTTAAGATGGGAGATGTGTATTTCAACACCGGTGATCTGATGCTTCAGGACCACAGAGACTTCGTCTACTTCAAAGACAGGATTGGAGACACATTCAGGTCTTTAATTCACTGTGTTTTCCCTCATGCTTGCAAATTTGACTTTATTGTGGGGAATCTTTGCATTCTATTTAATTTTGGCTTTTAGCTCCAAGAGGTCACCAGTCATAATGACATCTTTGATAGGACTCTTTATGAACAGGAGCAGTTTCATGGTGTTTTTAAACCCTTCAGGGATCTGGCAGAGGGTCTGGCCAAGACTAACTTGGTGGGACTTCTGAAGAATCTACCCAAAAGCACAACCTTCATGCAATAAAATTACAAACACAGGGCATTTCCTGTCCGGCACATTCTTGGAATTTCCTGTCTTACATTAACTGAACCCTCAGAGAGAAACTTTTGTCACACGCATATACACAACTTATGTAGACTTTACATTTGCATCTATTCTTTTAACAAATGCTTTTGCCCTGATGAGAAACATCACAATCCATTTGTCATAAGAGCCAACCAGAGCTACGGCTGAGCCACCCCCACAAATTCTATCCCCTAACAGTTTTCTTTGAGTTAGTGTATAACTTTTAACAATATATCGTGTCACAATATATCGCAATACAAAAATGCTACAATATGTATCGTGGATAGTGACAATATGTATTGTGTGCAGATCACCCAAAATGAAAATTACAGAGTACTGTTAAACTACTATATATAATGTTGAATATAATGTATAATAATACAATGGGGGGATATTTGTGGGTCCTGATAATGACAAATGTCTTATCTTACCAGTAAAAAGTGGCATACACTATTTTAAATATATCTAGCCAGTGACATAGTGCAAGCATATTTGTCTAAAATAATTGTGTATTTTCAGCTTCAGAATCATGAATATTTTTATTCTGGTGTCACCATTGTCCTGTGCATTGGGTTACCAGCACCAAGTCCAAGCCTATTTATTTCCACCCCCAATGTAATACCAAATTTAGCATTTTAATCAACAGTACATTTTTTGTTAACCTTTTACCATATGTCTTGGAGTATCGCAATAAATATGTATCGTAAGTACAGTATCGTGATATATATCGAATCGTGTCATGAGGGTATCGTTACACCCCTAGTTGTTTCGGATATCATGTTTAACTGTACGCTGTAACGTGCTTGGAGGGATGCAAACTCATCAAGGCCGAAAAAAATGATAAAGATGCAACCTCCTCCTCCCTCCATTTTTGATGCCATAGAAAATTTGTGTTGTAAAACACCCCCATTAACCCCCTGACAGCTGTTCGACCCTCAGACAGTAGTTTTCAAACAACTCATGTAATATTGCTCACTTTTTTGTTAAGCAGTTTTGGAGGGATTTATGTTTTTTTTTTGTTTTTTTTTTGTATATAAAATGTGAACATTATATGTAAAATTCACTTTAAAGAAGATCTGCATTTTTTTTATTTATGAAGATAATTCATGGGAAATGTGCCATGCTTAAGTGGGAGAGTTCTGCCACCTAATGGAAAACAAACACTCTAAAAATGAAAATGACATTGCCACTATAACCAGTAGATGGCTGCGGAGGATCAATCATTGGCTTGTCATTTCCACTCCCTAATATAGTTCTTTTCATATGTTTTGCTTTTGGATTTATATTTAGTCATTTTATAAAATCACTATTATAACATTGTTTTGTACTGAAGTAGGGGTGCACGATTTATCGCACGATTAGAAAAATAAAATCGAAATCGCACTTAAACGTGATTCTTTTTTTAAAATGTGCAGCTTGTCAGTGATCTATGAATCCAAATGCTAATCCATCTGAAAGCACTGCGAGTTTGAGTCGCTTATTATGTACATTTGAAAAAGCAACACGCGTCAAACAAACATCTTTCCAGACATGAGAAGCATTTATTAACATCTTGTCCAACAAAAGACAACATTTAATAACATGTTTTTACTCCAAACTCACTTCATAACGACAGTTGAGCATCCTTCTGTGAGATGATGTGATTTCTTGCACAGAATAAGGCAGTCATGTGTTTATTAGTCATGTTTAAATAGTCTAAAGCGTTTCAATCATCTGTTTATTCAGCTACAGCGATAGTATGATGCACATAGGGATTTCCTGGAATGACGTGTGTTACTACTGATCACAGAGCCGTACAGCTCTGACAAGCTGCGCATAAAATAATCGTAGCCTTTGCCAAATCGTGTGCGGTTTAATTGCGATTAATCGTGCAGACCTATACTGAAGTATGAAGTAGCAAGAGTTTCCAAAAACTCATCATATCAATATGAATCACACATGACTATTTTGAATTCAAAGCAGTGATTTTTGGTGAAAGGTGACTAGTTTGCATCCCTGTTAACAATCTCCTCAGTTTTTCTCGATTATAAATGGAAAGCCCATTCACAAACATACAAAGTCGTCACGTTTTTATTTTTTGAGTGACAGAGACTCGGAAATTAACTGATATTAACGTTAATTACTTTGCCCTCTAAGGCAACAACGTTAAATGTTGATTTGACTTCATGATTTACAATGAAAAAAAATTGTCTGATTGGCTGTCAATTTTTTTTTTTTTTTTTTGTCATTCATCATGTAAGGGTGGACCTCCTACAGTGTTTCAGGCTGTAGGATTGCCGAGCGACTAAAGAAACGTTATCAGCGAGATGGCATAAAACTGTACATTTCTTGTCTATTACCACCCACTGCAACTTATACCAACGACAGAAATATGCGCAGTTACAATAGCAAAATATGTGGGAGAGCGTTGCTATAGTGTGACAATATTGTATTGCAATAGGGAGCACATTAATGTTAATACTAAAAATCAAAACTAGTTAGCACATCATTTGTAATTGAAAGGGTTTAATGACAATATCTGATTATGGTTACACTTAAAATAATTACAAAAGAGATGTATGAGATGATAAAATCATATACCATTAATCGTACCCAGCATGTATGTAAAAAGTTACCTGAGAGATGGAGAGATGGAGAGGAAGAGAGAGAGAGAGAGTGAGAGAGAGAGAGAGAGGGGGCCCAAAAAGAGAGGCAGAGAATAAAAAGAGAGAGAGCAACAGTTACAATCTTCTTTTATCCCTTCCTTGACCATGTGATTGAAACCCAAATGTGAGGCATTCAAATTGACCATTCAGAAGATTAAAACTTCCCCCACTGTACTAAAGGTGTGACAATTCGTAGACCCCCAATGTACACACATCTGGGCCTACAGGCCTTGATCACTATCAACACATTTGTGCCTTCCAAATGGCCCTTATAGCAAAAGAGAGGGGGTTGAAACAGTAAAGCAAATGTTTTTGTTCATTTTAAAATATCTTTGGATATTTTCAACCTTACAATCAGCTGGAAAAAAAATAGTTCTGAAAGTGATTCCAACAATGTAGTTTCTGTGCCATTTTTGTTATAGTTGTGGTGTGGACTCTGCTATTCTTTTATATTTAAACTGATTTTTAGAACTTTAACTTTATCGTTATTGTCATAGTTATCGTCCTTGGTGTGAACAGGCCTTTAGTTTTCACATGACAAGAAAGGCCAAAATGGCTCTCTGTGTGTTATTTACACTCTGACCTCCTTAAGGCCGGGAGGACAGCGAGACCACATCATCAATCATGTTCTTTGTTGGTTTGTAGGTGGAAAGGAGAAAATGTCTCTACCACTGAGGTGTCTGAAGTGTTGGGCTGTCTGGACTTCCTGCTGGATGTCAGTGTGTATGGTGTCACTGTACCAGGTGATTTGAGTTGACTATATTCTCAGTGTCAGGTTTGTCTAATTTTTGCTGGAGTAAAGTAGTTGTTAGACAGTTTTACAGGGCTGTTCTTGTAGTTCTGTAGTGTAAATAAATGATGATTTGATTTGTATTTATCGAATAGTTTTTTTTGAATAATGAACTTAGACTTTATCACTAATTATATTTGAAAAGATTCCAGTGTTTCAAGTGAGAAGTATAGTGGTTTCATCTAACTGTGTTGTGTCACTGGAACTCGTGTGAGCGCTTCTTGTGTGAATGAATGCTGATGTTTTTGGCAGGATATGAGGGTCGTGCGGGAATGGCTGCTGTTGTGCTGAAGGATGGGCATGGATTGGATGGAGAGAAACTCTACGGTCATCTGCTCCACACTCTTCCTCCGTACGCATGGCCGTGGTTTCTAAGAGTTCAGGTATCTCTCTCTCTTTCTCTTTGCTGCTTTTTTTGCTGACCTGTGCTGTTTGTGTGAAACCTTTATGATCATTATATTTTCTCATCTGTGGTTGAAGCAGAAGTTGACATGTCAGGCCACTTAATCAAGTCAAATTTATTTATAAAGCGCTTTTCAATAGGCCTACACATTGTTTCAAAGCAGCTTTAATGAAAATCATGATGTTAATGTTTATAATATCTTAAGATCTTAAAGCATTATCATTGCATTTAGCAGATTAGAGCTGGGTGATAATATAGTTTACATTTTGCGATTTACAGGCAATCAAGTTGTTGAGATCTGCTATATAGTATACATCATCATATGTGAGTATACAGAGTTTTAAAAGTGTTACAGAGGCCCTGTTTCCACTTGGTATAATCATGAATCTCAAAGTCATCTGTGACCACTTCTGGTCAGAAAATGTATTTGGTGTTTTTATTATTATTATTATTATTATTATTATTATTATTATTTATTTTATTTTTTTAAGTTAATACACAGCTCAAGGTGGTAATGCACCCACTTAGCAGTGCAATAATTTTCAATAACTCAACTGTCTGAAGTCAGTTATACCACAGTTAGCATCTCATTACATTACATTTTCTACTGAACACATTTTTTAGGTTTTCATCTCTAAAATATTCTTATGCCACTGATTCAGCATCTTGCTTATAAAAATTTGAAAAAATTGAAAGCGTCTCTTATGATTTCCAAAGAATCAACTAGCAATGGACACTTAAACCATGTTAGAGTAATTTGTTTGTCATTTTACATTTACATTCTATGTAAAAAATCCCTATAGGATAAAAAATATTGGAAGAAATACTTCTGGAACCAGCAGTGCTGAAAAAGTGGACTGACGCTAATGTGCACTATACAGTATAAGAGCATTTTTAACAACAACATACATCAGCAAATCAAATATTGAGATGTCACAATTTAATTGGAGTTTATTCGTATAGTGCTCTTTACAGTAGCCATTGATCCAAATCCGTGTTGTAAAAACAGAATAGTGCAGCACTGGATTGTCTGGTGTATAATGTACTGCTAATGTTCCTAGATGAAACCGCACCCTGCATGTATGCTTTCGCACATTCATTCTGCCCACAGCGCCATTGCCTTGTCTTTATGTGCTTTTCCTGCTTTTGTCCTCGGCAGACTTCCTTAGACATGACGGATACGTTCAAGCAGCAGAAGGGAAGACTGGTACAGCAGGGCTTCAATCCACATGCAGTCCAGCAGCCGCTTTACTTCCTGGACACTTCACAGAAAACCTACACCCCCCTCACTGCACAAGTATATGACGACATTGTATCAGGCAAGAAGAGACTTTAGATGCATTGTGGGCAATGCAGTGACCCATGAAATGATGCGTTTTGGAATGCATCCACATCACTAGATGACATGTCCACTTTCTGCAGTTACTGGAAGTGGATTTACTAGTGTAAATCCACATATGTATTACAACAGTGAACATTTTATGAAATGTATGTGTGCTGGTGTGTTTTTAGTGTTCTAGTTAAGGTGTCTATTTGGTACTGAGCCCAAATATACTGTAAGGATTTTGTTAAGAAATCCTAACATCAATAAAGAAAACGAGCTAATACTATAATCAGAACGTTTTAACCACTTCACTTAACACACAACTGTTCACTCATCTTATTAAGATGCAAAAGCAAAGCACAGAAAGGGTTTTATATTAATTTATAATAATATAGCAGCAGCTTTACGAATATTATTTGCTCTTATTAATCATGTAAATGAACAAATAGGGATTTCTTTTTCTAATTTCTTGATCTAAAAATTGAGACTGATTCAAATATCCACTGCAGTATATACGTGAATGCTGACTGAGTATTTACATTTCAAACACATGGCTGATATGTATGTTACAGCAGGACTTCTATGGCCCTGTCCCAAATGGCACCCTAAACACTCGGGCTCAGCAAAAGTGTGCATCGAGGGCGCATATCGGCCGCATAGGTGGCACTCGCGAGCACCCTTCTGAAGCCTAAAATTGACAAATGGAACACCCTGCGGTCTCGTGGACTTAACGGACACGCGCATGCGGCACCCATTGTAAGTCCACAAGACAGAAAGTGCATAGAAGTGTGCCATTTGGGACAGGGCCTATAAATCCTCTGTAGGAGTCTGTTGAGTGACACGTCTTCACAGGAGCTACAGATGTTCATGCTTTTATTTCAAAGAGGTTTTGAATTGGTTTTATATTTGCAATCAACGAGCAAAAATTGTGCCATTTCGTTTATATGCAACAGTGTATATGATAAAATGAAATGTAATTTACAGGTAGGGTGACCAGACGTCCCGTTTTTCAGCTCTATTTTTAGTGTCCCGACTTATTAAGAAAAAACTGTTAAGAAAAAACTGTTGTCCCATATTTCATCTTTCCTAAAAATTTCATTACAACTGGGTGATCATAGAACGAGTAGTAGTAGTATTCTGTTATGCAAGAACAGCCCTATCAATTCGTCGTAGAACAAAATTACCATCCAATTTCTATTCGTTATCGATTAGTGAAAGCGGGATAGGCGGAATCGCGCTGAATGACACAGACCAGAAGCGCTCTCTCTTGCACGTGCTCTCTTTCTTTCCTTGCGTGCGATCCCAGTTCTTTCAGACATGAGTTCTGAAGCAGTTCTGAATGGTCAAATGCACACATAGTTGTCAAAATGTCCATCGTGTGGAGTAAATACAGTAGGTTATGGCTTAAGTGGACGTAAACAGGTGGGTGAAAACAGGATATGTGTCAGTATATTACATCCATGAATTCGGTCTTAAAGGGACAGTAACCTAATTAAATATTTGTCATTAATGTTTCTAAAACAACGCAAGATGTTAAATAAATGTATACATGGTAAATAAACCTAATGTATCTGAAAAACAAGTTTATTTAATTTGTATCTCTATCGTATTTGTTGTATTGTTTGTAATTTGTTTGTAAATTTCTATTATCGTCATAATATATCATAATGCCCACCCCTTGCTCACCCGTCCCGTATTCCACCATGAGAAATCTGGTCACCCTAGGTATGTGATATGTATATAATATCATATATAATATTTGTCTTTGTAGCTTTCATCATGTTCACCTTAGGACCCTTTTCACAGACTGTGATGACACGTTTTAACGGTCATCAACATTGTAAATCTCGCAAAGTTTTTTTTTTTTTTTTTTTTTTTCTATTTAAATTTTTATTTTATTTTTTTACAAATGTATGTACATTTATAACACTATACTTTGTATTATATTACCTTTGAATCAAATTACAAGAAATACCCTAGTTCCCTGAGAACAGGGAACGAGATACTGCGTCCTGAGACACGTTTAGGGTTTCACGGCAATGGAATAACTCCAGCCTAAGGGCTGATCTAACAGGGAGGCCTCACGAGAGGCCTTCAACTGTCTGACCAGACCTAGGGAGCTAAGCACTCTAAAGACAACCCTCTGAGGGGAGTACTAGGCTCGACCTGATAAGTAGACCAGGCTGTAGGCTAGAATCAGGGAGGCTCCCAGGGGAGCCTGCAACATGATAGTAATCTGCTTTTAGTCATGCCAGATACACATTTGTGATGGGAACTCGCTCTCAAGGAGGCCTGTTAAGGCCAGCTACCTGATAGCAAATCTTTACTGGCTGCCAAGTACCCAAATTGTTGGGGAATCGCCCTCAGAGAGGCCTGCTAAGGCCAGCTACATTATAGCAAATCTTTACTGGCTGCCTAGTGCCCAAATTGTTGGGGACTCACCCTCAGGGAGGCCTGCTAAGGCCAGCTACCTGATAGCAATTCTTTACTAGCAGAAATAGACTGTTTTACACAGCGCCTACAGGCCTGGAATACCTAATCACATTGCCAACAAGCAATGTACTCAGTAAAAACACTTTTTACCCTTTAAGCAAGGGGAGTACAGTCTTACACCACCGTGCCCTCTAGGAGACCCAACCAGGGGCCTACTACTCCAAAAGATCTTGGGCGTCAGCCTGTGGCAGTGCTCCGGTTCTAAGTGAGCATACTCAGTCCGCCATGAAAGGAGGGAGTACCTGATGTGCTCAACCTGAGCATCACTGATGTTGGGCACACATGGGGCACAGAGTTCTGGGAGTGAAGTGAGCTAGATCCGAGACAAGGCTCAAGGGTGAAGGCCTGAGCAAAAACTCTTGCTCCAAGACGAGTATTAACTGTCTGAGCTCAGCTCTGGAGGAATGGAGACCTCAACAGGAAGAAATTCCACAGGAGAGGCCTGCAAAACTCGACCCCGCAACTTGAAAGTAATCAAGGAGCTTTTGGTGGAGAGATTGCTCTAAAGCCTCAACTAGACAAGCTACTACCAAAGCTCTAGAGAGCGGAGGCTTCAGCATAGTGCTTTCCACTCTCTAAATGAGAGGAAGCCTAACAACACTTAAAAGAACAACCACAGGGGATGCTTTCTACGAAAGCCTACAACACCTGGCTATTTATCTGTGCCTAACACCACTAGGGAACTTCTCAGCTCAACCTAGGCAGATTGAGGAGGCCGCAGGGCCTGCTACTCGCATTTTTAGCCCAAGCAGAACTGCCTCTGCCTAGAAAGAAATATTCCTAAAGTACAAGCTTAGGCCGGATATTGGTGCGGCCCAAAAAGAAGGGCCGGACATGCATGCACTCATGACCTTCCAGGAGCTCAATGGAGCAAAGACCTCAGGCTAACGACTCTTAAAAGGAAGGAGGCCGGCTCACTTAACAAAGGTGAACTGACCACCTGGAGCTCAGTGGAGCTATGGCTTCAACACAACGACTCTCTAAGTAAGAGGAAACCAACACACTCACCACAGGGAATATCAAGGTGGCCTTAACACAGGCCAACGCTTGAGGACATCGACTACCTGGAGCTCAGTGGAGCGGAGGCTTCAAATAAAAACTCTCAAATGAGAGGAAGCCAACACACTCACCATAGGGTGATTGTCAAGGTGCGTGTGTGATTAAATTTCAAAAAGCTTTGAACACAAATGCACACATCACTCAAAATGTTATATAGAGCACTGACTGTTGATCCTGAGGATGCAAGAGACAATGCATCCTCAATCAGCAAAACACTCTCGTCAGCCGCTGAAGCATGCAAAAGAAAAACACCTCTCTAAAACACTTCAGCGAGCTCCTTCTGTGCGTTACGGGGTGCAGAAGCCTGTCCTCCTCCTCTCGAGAAGAGAGGCAAACAAGTGTGGAGCTTCCTCAGCGGGAAACGCTCACAGCACACCAACAGTTCCCTCAAGAACTGAGCATGCATGCTCTATCAAAGAACGCACAAGACGTGTGTTATCAAGCATCAAATATTTATGACACGGATGTGCACACCGCTTGAAACGTTTGCTTTAACAAGCCATTCTTATCTTGAACAGTGCTTCAAATAAACAGTCCCTGAAGACGAAAAGAGGATGACATGTTCTCTAGGCGCCCCTTATATACTTCCTGGCCACACTAGTATGATGTCATGGGCTGTCGCCGGCCAATAGGATTGCCTTGATTTGACAGTTGCTTCAGATACCAGTCACGCGAAGGTGTTCCCCCAAACATGTCTCAGAACGCAATGCGAGTTCCCTTTTGAAAGGGAACTAGTTAACACTGCTGTGAGGGTTTTTCTAATACAGCAGCTGTGGGAGTGATGGTAAAATTGACGCCTTTCTCTCTTCTGACTGCCGTTATTAATCTCTCTGTTTTTCCCTCTTTTTGAAAGTTGTGAAAACACTATTGTGGTGTTTTTCTTTTGCTGTTTGAGCAAATGGGAACTCAAAAAATATATTTTTTTATATAAATATGTATATTTTACCCTTTCATGCATAGAGGTCACGATAGTGGACAGCTATTCAAAAAGCATTTTCTTGCATATGCATGGGTTTTGATGGCATAGTTGCACATCAGCCTCTACAGTGGACCCTAGTGCATCATCCTATACATTGTCACCAAGTGGCAAGCGTTGCATGTCAATTTTTTTCCCCCTCCAAACCAAGATGAACCAATCAGAAATGCCAAGTTGCTCCAGAATATCCATCCTGAAATGGGTTTCCAGTTTTACATTGACAGGTTGTAGAGATCTCTGATATCAGAACATGAGGACGTGATTCCATCAAAGATAAGTTCAACTTGTATGAAGTTCAATTGCGTTTGCAATATTTCACATTTACATTTTTTGTATATATTTTATAGTTTTCACATGATTTTATATAATTTTATTGATTGGTTTGTTAAATACACACAATATTGCTGTGTTATTACTGTATTATGTTTAATACAGTATATCTTCAGTTTAAACCATAAACGCATGCTGTCCACTGAAGTGGACATCTGGAAATCTCTTTGAAAAATATGTGTAAAAAAAAAAAAAATTTTATATATATAATATACACACACACAGGTGCTGGTCATATAATTAGAATATCATCAAAAAGTTGATTTATTTAACTAATTCCATTCAAAAAGTGAAACTTGTACATTATATTCATTCATTACACACAGACTGATATATTTCAAATGTTTATTTCTTTTAATTTTGATGATTATAACTGACAACTAAGGAAAATCCCAAATTCAGTATCTCAGAGAATTAGAATATTACTTAAGACCAATACAAAGAAAGGATTTTTAGAAATCTTGGCCAACTGAAAAGTATGAACATGAAAAGTATGAGCATGTACAGCACTCAATACTTAGTTGGGGCTCCTTTTGCCTGAATTACTGCAGCAATGCGGCGTGGCATGGAGCCGATCAGTCGGTGGCACTGCTCAGGTGTTATAAGAGCCCAGGTTGCTCTGATAGTGGCCTTCAGCTCTTCTGCATTGTTGGGTCTGGCATATCGCATCTTCCTCTTCACAATAACCCATAGATTTTCTATGGGGTTAAGGTCAGGCGAGTTTGCTGGCCAATTAAGAACAGGGATACCATGGTCCTTAAACCAGGTACTGGTAGCTTTGACACTGTGTGCAGGTGCCAAGTCCTGTTGGAAAATGAAATCTGCATCTCCATAAAGTTGGTCAGCAGCAGGAAGCATGAAGTGCTCTAAAACTTCCTGGTATAAGGCTGCATTGACCTTGGACCTCAGAAAACACAGTGGACCAACACCAGCAGATGACATGGCACCCCAAACCATCACTGACTGTGGAAACTTTACACTGGACCTCAAGCAACGTGGATTGTGTGCCTCTCCTCTCTTCCTCCAGACTCTGGGGCCCTGATTTCCAAAGGAAATGCAAAATTTACTTTCATCAGAGAACATAACTTTGGACCACTCAGCAGCAGTCCAGTCCTTTTTGTCTTTAGCCCAGACGAGACGCTTCTGACACTGTCTGTTGTTCAAGAGTGGCTTGACACAAGGAATGCGACAGCTGAAACCCATGTCTTGCATATGTCTGTGCGTAGTGGTTCTTGAAGCACTGACTCCAGCTGCAGTCCACTCTTTGTGAATCTCCCCCACATTTTTGAATGGGTTTTGTTTCACAATCCTCTCCAGGGTGCGGTTATCCCTATTGCTTGTACACTTTTTTCTACCACATCTTTTCCTTCCCTTCGCCTCTCTATTAATGTGCTTGGACACAGAGCTCTGTGAACAGCCAGCCTCTTTTGCAATGACCTTTTGTGTCTTGCCCTCCTTGTGCAAGGTGTCAATGGTCGTCTTTTGGACAATTGTCAAGTCAGCAGTCTTCCCCATGATTGTGTAGCCTACAGAACTAGACTGAGAGACCATTTAAAGGCCTTTGCAGGTGTTTTGAGTTAATTAGCTTATTAGAGTGTGGCACCAGGTGTCTTCAATATTGAACCTTTTCACAATATTCTAATTTTCTGAGATACTGAATTTGGGATTTTCCTTAGTTGTCAGTTATAATCATCAAAATTAAAAGAAATAAACATTTGAAATATATCAGTCTGTGTGTAATGAATGAATATAATATACAAGTTTCACTTTTTGAATGAAATGAGTGAAATAAATCAACTTTTTGATGATATTCTAATTATATGACCAGCACCTGTGTGTGTGTGTGTGTGTGTGTGTGTGTATATATATATATATATATATATATATATATATATATATATATATATATATATATATATATATATATATATATATATATATATTTCAAATCTTGTTTTTCATGCCCCAAGAGCAATAAAAACACTTAGGAAAAAAATCCTGACTGAGGTTATCATAATTCATGCATGAAAGGGTTAATGTAGTCTATCATTCACTGCTATAGAAGTTTACCCAACTATAATGACTTCTGCTTCTGAGAAACCCATGTGAAAAGGGTCCAATGTAGTGCTGGTCACTGGAAATCCTCATGGATTGTTCTGGCATGTTCGATAATGCATGACAACATGTAATTGTTATTACTTTGTTAGCATCTCACTTACATGATAATAAAGTTAACTTTTTTTATTGTTAACTTGCTTAGATTTAATAAAGTTTGCATGCTTTCTGTGTTTCCATGCTGCAAAGTTTAGAAACCTGTCAGATGATGATTGCATGTGATTGTCCATAGTTTTCATTCACTTAATGGACACAGAGACCTGGAGGGCAAAACATGCATAAAACTGAATTACAGACCTGTCAAAATCTTTTTCAAAATAAAAAATTATATACTTTTTAACCACAAATGCTTGTCTTGCACTAGCTCTCTTCTTCTTGTAGAATTCTGGCAGTGTAAATGCTGCTAAGTTATGGAAGTACATTAATGCCAAATGTTTTTGATACAAAACAGCTTAAAATATGTATTACAATAACTGTGCTTCCATTTTAATGCATTGTATTTTTGGGGCTTGCATTTTTATTGGCGGAAATTCAACATGGTTGTATATTTAAGCTGTGAATAAAAAGTGTGTGTGTGTGTATATATATATATATATATATATATATATATATAATTTTATTAATTTATTTTTAGAAAATGACAGCTCGTTTCACTAGACAAGACCCTTATTTCTTGTCTGGGATTGTGTAGAGTCCTTTGAAGCTGCATTGAAACGGCAATTTGGACCTTCAACCCATTGGTAACTGTTAAAGTCCACTATGTGTACAAAAATCCTGGGATGTTTTCCTCAAACCTTAATTTCTTTTCGACTGAAGAAAGAAAGACATCTTGGATGACATGGGGGTAAGTAAATTATCAGGGAAATTTTAATTTGAAAGGGAACTAATGCTTTAAAGACTAGTGTTAACCTCAAGGGGGCAGTGATAACCTTGCATATCGTGTTTAAATGTTTCTTAGACAGGAATGTGATATTTAATAATAAAATAAAAACATATCATATAGTGTGTGTGTGTGTGTGTGGCTCCTTAGTTAAGACCTAGCCCACATAATAATATTTTATTCTAATGAAAAAAGTGAGGGTTCAACACATTGTTTCTTTGAGATTAAAGGTAGACAATGAGTAATATTCTTAATTCAAAATTTGAGTTATTCACAACAGTTTCAACAAAGAGCGATGATATTCATCTTCATCAGTTCATCTTTGTATCTGTATGTTTGTATCTGTCTGTTTGTTCCAGACACACTGTCTGTGCTTTACAGGCAATAGTGGTGGCATAAAGATTTGAACGAGAATATCATCAACATGATGTAGAAATACAGTGTAAGTAAAGTCACCTTTATTTCTATAGCACTTTATACAATACAGATTGTTTCAAAGCAGCTTTGCAGTGATAAACTAGAAAATAATAATTCAATGATGCAAACAGTTTATTTCTAAAAAAAGACGGTGTACAGCTGAGGTCAGTTCAGCGTTGTATGGCGTTGAATGATGATGGACAAAACAGCGCAAGCAAATTACAGCAGTGTGAGCAGAGTGACAAAGATCGCACGTAAAATGTAAACTTGAAGAAACCACAAATCCCAAACTCGAGCACAAAAAATATGATTGTGCAAACAAATCAAAAAGTTTTGAGGAGATATAACAACTTTTTTCACTCCTCCCGTCACTGCAGCCGCCTACTCTCGCTTACATTTCAGGCGAGGCGCATCTCAAACGAGCCTACTGACTCGTGTGCGCAAAATTTCGGCTCGCGCGTGTTGTTAAGATTTGCGCACGCGTGCAGAACAGAACTAGCGCTTGTGGTCAGTTCTGCGCGCGAGAGACCTGTCAGGACTGGGGGTTTTGTTATTTCTCGTGTTGATTTGTGTGCACAATCATAATTTTTGTGCTCGAGTTTGGGATTTACGATTTCTTCAAGTTTACATTTTACGTGCAAGCTTTGTCACTGTGCTCACACTGCTGTAATTCATTTGCGCACTGTGTTTATGCGCTTGCGCTGTTTTGTCCATCATTCAACGCCATAAGTGTTGATTCAGTTCAGTTGAATCACTTTGTAAAGATCATCAATTATGAAATGAGTTCAATTAATATGTCATAATAAAAATGTCATCGTCTAGTTCAGTTCTCAATAGTGTCAGTGCAGTCAAATCAACAAGATTACTGAATATTATGTAATTCATAATGAACAGAAAATACAATAACAATTGTTTACACTGAATTAAATACATTTTTAACCCTTATTAACTTTATACATTTATTTATAAAATTTAAAGGCCCCTTGAAAACAAACATTTTGAACACTTAAGTCACGTATTCCGACAAAGGCCCGTTCACACCAACAACTATAAGTATAAAGATAACTATAACTATAGATAACAATAACACTCCAGAAGACGATATCGTTCTGGGTGCATTTCCCGAAGCCAACAATGGTCGCAAGTTCCGTCATTACCAATACAATTCAACTTGCGACCATAGTTGGCTAATGATGCTTTTGGGAAATGCACCCCACCCCTGGTTCCCTTTCGATACTTCACTCGTACTGTGTCGCTAGACGTGGTGAGGAAAACTCCTTTTTCTCCAATTACTGAAGCCTTTTTCATAACGCAGTGAAACTGCATGTCCATTAGTTCGTGCAGTTGTAATAAAACAAACCAGTGACGAAGCAGCTGAGCTGCACGAGCCTATGGTGATGAAGAGCCGGCGGAGCCCGGCGAAATTGTCTGGAAAATATATCTGGCTATATAAGCGGGCGTTCTGGCATAGGATCTTCAGATTTATTCTCCTTCGGCGACGGCGATCTTCTCTCTTCGCTGGACTATGAGATTATGAAGCCTCTCGCCGTTGACATGCCTCACAGTGGATCAAGCTGACTCAGCGCCTGCTCTGCTCCAGCTGATCGCCGCTCTGCAAGCAAGCTTGATCAGCGCGCCACTCACCTGGCCCTGCACGCTATGAAGGCAATGTCCCAGGCAATTGGCCAAGCGCTTCACTGCTGCACAGAAGTCGTCCCAAGCTATGCAACACTTCCTGCCTAAGCGTTCCAGCTCTATTGCTGCTTCAAGTCGTCCCAGGCCTGCGCAGACTCAGCAGCCAGCGAAACCTGCGCCCTCGACAGCTCAGCCTGCGCTACAGCCTGAGCCTCGTCAGCGATCCCTCTCTGCAAAGTGCCACCCCTTTCCAAAGCGCCAGGGACCCCGGCCAAAGATAGCGCTGGACCCCACGTCTCAGAAGTCGTCCTGATCTATTGCACAGGAAGAGGAAGGGGCTAAGTCTTGCTGCAGCCGGACCACCCCCCAAACAGCTTCGTTCAGATATCCTAACACCCCGTTCAGTTCCGGGTGTTGGAGACAGTGTGTTTGTTGTAAGCACTGGACCCATTCAAATTTCCGCGCCCAGGCAACTGACCGCTGTTATACTGAACAAAATAAAACACAAACATACTCAAAAAGAGAGCATATTTCCTCTTCCCCTTTCTGCGAACGCCAGGCCCCCTCTCAGGGACCTGTCGCTTGAACCACTTCAACCCCTTGCCACGTGGACCGAGGCCTGGCAGGCCATTGCCGGAGTGTCAAAATGGGTTGTGGGGATAATAAAACGATGTTACTCATTTAAATTCACTTGAAGACCCCCGCGTTTCAGCTGAGTGGTTCCCACCTTAGTAGGGAGCAAGGACGCTCATGTCCTCCATTCCGAGGTGATGACTTTACTGGTGAAACGAGGCGTAGAGACGATTCCACCAGCTCAGAGCAAGTCAGGCTTCTACAGCCATTATTTCCTCGTCCCCAAGAAGAATGGCGGCCTCACGCCCATCCTCGATCTCAGGCACCTGAATCGCGCTCTTATGAAAAGGACGTTCAGGATGACTACCCTGAAGCAGATCCTTGTGCAAATATGCCCAGGGGACTGGTTCTTCTCTCTGGACCTGAAGGATGCCTACTTTCACATCCGGATAGCCCCCCATCAGAGGCGATTTTTGAGATTCGCCTTCGAGGGAGTGGCATATCAATATATGGTCCTTCTGTTCGGGCTGTCTCTAGCTCCTCGCACTTTCACGAAGTGCATGGACTCTTTCCCCTCTAAGACAGATGGGAATTTGCATCCTAAATAGGGTGACCAGACATCCCGTTTTTCCCGGGACAGTCCTGTATTTCAGCTCTAGTTTTAGTGTCCTGACTTATTAAGAAAAAATCATGTTTTATCCTGTATTTCATCTTTCCTAAAAATTTCGTTACAACTGGGTGATCACAGAACGAGTAGTAGTAGTAGTAGTCTGTTACGCAAGAACAGCCCAATCAATTTGTCGTAAAACAAAATTACCACCCAATTACAATTCGTTATCGATTAGTGAAAGCGGGATAGGCGGAATCACGCTGAATGACACAGACCAGAAGCGCTCTCTCTCGCACGCGCTCTCTTTCTTTTCTTGTGCGCGATCCCAGTTCTCGTTGCGCCTGAATGGTCAAATGCACACATAGTTGTCAAAATGTCCATCATGTGGAGTAAATACAGTAGGTTATGGCTTAAGTGGACATAAACAGGTGGGTGAAAACAGGTGAAAAACAAGTTTATTTAATTTGTATCTCTATCGTATTTGTTGTATTGTTTGTAATTTGTTTGTAAATTTCTATTATATAACAACAATTATATATCTCGTCATAATATATCATAATGCTCACCCCTTGCTCACCCGTCCCACAGCCTCACAACCCACAGCCACAGCCTCTTTCAGAGTTGGAGCCTCTCCCCCTCTCAGGTCGTTTCAAAGGATACTAGGCCTTATGGCCTCTGCATCCCTAGTGCTACAGCTGGGCCTGCTGCGCATGCGGCCTTTACATTACTTCAGAAGGAAGGTCGTCTCAACAGATGCATCTAACACAGGTTGGGGAGCTCTGTGCGAGGACAGACTGGCCTTCAGCTCCTGGTCGGACGAGGAAAGGCGGCTGCACATCAACTGCCTGGAAATGCCGTCAGTTTGTCAAGCTCTTCAGACATTCCTGCCAGTCCTAGAAGGTCACCACGTCCTAGTCCGCTCGGACAGCATGACGGTGATGTCCTATGTAAATCGCCAGGGTGGGCTCACCTCGAAGCGTCTCTTTGATTTGGTGAAACGCCTCTTGGAATAGGCACATCTCAACTTGCGTTCGCTGAGGGCAATGAACATGCCGGGCAAACTGAACCAGGAAGCAGACATGCTGTCCCGGAGCAATGTCTCTGCAGAGGAGTGGATGCTCCATCCTCAGACGGTTTAGAGAATTTGGGAGATCTTCGGGAAGGCAGAGGTCGACCTCTTTGCCTCAGAACACTGCCCAACCTATTTTTCGAAGGGCAGAGATGTGCTGGCCCACGACTGGCCCAGCATCCTCCTTTATGCCTTTCCCTTGATCACTCTGATCCCTCAGGTCATCAGATGAATCAGGGAACACAAACACAAGGGTTCTCTTAGTGGCCCCACTCTGGAGGAACCAACCTTGGTTCTCGGAGCTATCTCAGTTGCTCACAGCAGCCCGTGACCCATTGAGTACTGTGTCGCGGGTCATGCTATGTCGCTGCACGACTCAGTGTTGTCGCTTCAGTCGAATTAACCTGAGGATCCTATGCCAGAATGCCCACTTATATAGCCAGACGACCCTGCCCATTTCGGCAGGCTCTGGCAGGCTTCATCGCCATAGGCTCGTGCAGCTCTGCTGCCTCGCCATTGCAGGCAGATCAAAAACATTGTTGAATATCAAGTACTTGATATGTTGCAATGGAACATTCTATTGGCTTTCACTTCTTGTCAGTTTAAGTTCTTTGCTTCACCTGAAATGTAGGCGAGAGTAGGCGGCTGGAGTGAGGGGAGGAGTGAAAAAGTGCTGGGAAGTCATACAGTTCTCTCTTCTCGTAGTAGTGGATCATACAATTACGAGATCAAAGGCGGATATCGCAAGATTCACACTCATGCCCTTTGTTGCTGATAAACTGGATGTAATTTAAGTTCTGTTGCTTTTATATGAAAATAAATATAATGAACAAGACACCCAACGTACTTGTTATTTTATTCAATTTGAAAGATGTGTTTATCAATCATTTTTAATACAGACATGTTTTTATATATTTTTTATAAATATGACAACAATCACATAACCCATAGAGATTGGACTGTCAGAGACTTTGGGAATATTCACACTTAATTTTTTTTTCACATGACATCAAAGTTTTAAAAACATTTTAAAAGAGAAACATTTTAAACGTGAACAATACATCACGGCTGTTTTTTTTTTTTTTTTTTTTTTTTTTTCAATTACTATTATATTGCAAGAAAAGAAACAGCACTGCATTAAATACATTAACAAATGAAAGAAAGAGGGGAAAAAAAAAAAAAAAGGTACAGACAAATAACAATGGCACCTCAACCAGTAAGGAAAATATGGTCATAGTTCTTAAGAAACTTGTTGTTCTTATTGTTATCAATGAGTTTAAGAGATTTTACAATAAGTGAAATCTCAGCGATGAAGACATCAAATGTTGGCAAAGTCTTGAGAAATGTGTTTTTGTGAATAAAAAATTTACAATGCAACACAAAGAAATTAACCACAAGATCAATAGCATAGTCACTCCTAGAAAAATAAAGGAGTTCTCCCAAAGAGATTTAACATAATTACAATAGTAGAATAAGTGAAGTAAAGTTTCTTCCTCAACTTTGCAAAATACACATTTTCAATATTCAAGTTATTCCATAGAATTTCTTTGTAGGGAGATAATTTGTCTTTTTCAAGATGAGGCTTTTTCCCTTTCAGACTCAAAATTTATGGGAAATTTATTGAGACAGAGCGCGACATGTCATATTACTATGAGAACTACGCCCACTGGAGGGTAATGTAATCAGCGACAGGAAATATAATATATAAAACTGACATTTGGATATTTGACTTAACAGTGACTTACTGAGGCATACTGAGTGTCAGGATCCCAAAATTTACCCATTCTTCCTGCTGATGCTTCACGTCTTATTGCCTGTATCCACTTTTGTCTCCTTAAAGGCTGGCTTTTACAGTTCGGTAGCTTACAACCACAGCTTGTTTGCTGTACACCTTGTTACACAGCAGCTTTAAGGCATTGTTCTGTTTTTTGTTATAAGTCAGAAATAACATGGAGGCAGCCTCACGCAATACAAAGTCAGTGGAGACGGTTGGATTGCGTGGCCTAAATGCGCTCTGTCTCAGGGATGACGTGTTTTTGTAGGCCAACCTGGAAGTTAGCGGCGCACGGGTTCCCTCGATCAAAAGCCAATGCATTTTTCCCATAGACTTTTGGAAAATTGCAAAAAATAAGCTCTGTGTTTAACAAAGGGTTATGACACTCACAAGTTTTGTCTATCAAGATAATCTTTACAAGTTAACACAACATTTATACATTTTGAAGCCTAAATAAAGTCGTCAGATATAAAAAGCTAACAGTAGGCTATAAACGGACTACAGCACACCATGGTCGCGTATCAACGTCACCACCACCAAGCTTCCTCAAACTTTATTTAGAAAACAACTTTATTTAAAAACATGCTCGCTGATTATGATCTGCGCTGTGTATGAATACTTATCCACTTTTTCATGAGAAATGTTGTCCAAATGTCCTGTTTGTCATGATGACGTCTAAAGTCCCCGCCAAAGGAAATAGTCCCTTTTAGCAATTTGTTAGCAAACGCCGTTTTTAAGACACAATAAAGGTTTAAAAAAAATCACAAGCGGGTTGTAACTGGTGTGTTTTATGTCATAGATCAAAATGTGAAAATATTTAGAGGCTTTGTTAACCACAGACCTTATTTCAGGTGATTTAGCAAAAACCCATTCAAAAAACCCATTGACTTCAGGGCGATGGAACCGGAAGTCCTAAAATGCTAACTCGCTTCCGGGTTTTGCCTACAAAAACACGTCATCCCTGAGGTACTCTATTGATAACACACAGACTTAACAGAGGCGATTGACATTTCACAACTGCCGCTTTATTCCCCATGAAACACGTGTAACTGTCCGTCGCAAATGCTATGCCGTCTACAGCGTTACTTAATAAAGAAAATAACTTTAAATGAGCAACAGAAAAACAGAAATAACCCGCATACATGCAGTGCTCGAGTCGTTTGACACAGTTCAACCGGGAGCGCGCAGCTCTTAAAGGGGCCACACCATATTTCTACTTGTTACACATGCCTTTATTAGAGAGAAGAATATCTTTAGCCTCCTCCCGCCGAAGCTTCGAATATTCGGTGCTGATTACTACCGAGCTTCGAAGCTCAAAAATGGTCTTCGGATCAGCCCTAGTAAAATCATCCTACCTGTTTATTTTATATCCTACTTATTTTATACTGGTAGGACAATCTGATGGGGTATTTTGAACTGTAAAATCATCCTACCTGTTTATTTTATATCCTACCTGTTTATTTTATACTGGTAGGAAGGACAATCTGATGGGGTATTTTGCACTGTAAAATCATCCTACCTGTTTATTTTATACTGGTAGGACAATCTGATGGGGTATTTTGCACTGTAAAATCATCCTACCTGTTTATTTTATATCCTACCTGTTTATTTTATACTGGTAGGACAATCTGATGGAGTATTTTGAACTGTAAAATCATCCTACCTGTTTATTTCACACCAGTAGGACAATCTGATGGGGTATTTTGAACTGTAAAATCATCCTACCTGTTTATTTTATATCCTACCTGTTTATTTTATACTGGTAGTAGAATCTGATGGGGTATTTTGCACTGTAAAATCATCCTACCTGTTATTGTATACTGGTAGGACAATCTGATGGGGTATTTTGCACTGTTAAATCATCCTACCCATTTATTTTATATCCTACCTGTTTATTTTATACTGGTAGGACAGTCTGACGGGGTATTTTGCACGGTAAAATCATCCTACCTGTTTATTTTATACTGGTAGGACAATCTGATGGGGTATTTTGCACTGTCGAATCGTTTTCCCTAATAAGAATCTTCGGTAAAGTTACTCTGAATTATTTTACGTAGTCACAAACGCTAACACGCAGTAGGATTTTTCGATGCGGTAGGATGGATCGATAGATATAGCTACAATTTTGCGCTACGGTAGGAAAATCTGACAAGGTAGGAGAAATCGACAGAACACCGGCGCAGGCGTCACGAAACGTGTGGGATCCTCCTTCATCCTCTCCTCCGCAAGCTGCTCTCCTCCTGCACTTCAGTTCAGCTCTTTATCGTACAACTTTACATTTCAAGTGAAAAAAGGGATCTGTTATGATTTTCCATTCATCTCTTGGACTAACTGATTGTAAAGGTTCACTGGATCTATCATGTCATCTCAAGGGGATCTGAGGTGTTTAGTTGGATTTGTTGCTCTACTGGGAATTTTAATGGGGAAAATCTCAGGAATTCATGGAAAAGCGACTGTTCATATGGATGGATCCCAGAGACGAGAAAAACAAGAGTCCCTGAGAGGGTGAGTCTTACACACACACACACACACACATCCAAACTAATGTTGCTTTTATTAGTATAAGGCTGTGATATGTGGGCTGTTCTGAGTGAGAAACATGCAGTTATTACAGAAACATGTGTCATATATGAACAGTTTAACTGTGAACTTTTAGACAAGCTCTTAGTGTTTGCGTGTGCAGATTTCTTCTGTTGCTTTGTCTCATAGGTTTCCTTGTACAGTACATTTATTATGCAGGTGAATTTGATCTTGAAGCTCATCATTGTTTTTTGCAGACCTAATGTGTGTGGATCTCGTCTGCAGTCCTACTGCTGTCCAGGCTGGAAGACTCTGCCCGGGGGGAACCAGTGTGTTGTGCGTAAGTCAGAGTCCAGATGTTCCTCACACTGTCTCTAGGTTCAGTGAGTGTGCTTTTGAATTTCATTGCCTTATGCTTTACATTTATTCTAATGAAAAATTCTAGGAAGTATGTGAAATGAATTAAAGCTTATTTTATGAGTTGTAGAAATTAAGAAACATGTTTTATCACTTGCTTAGACACAAATCTGGCAGCAGGGGTTGCCAGTAGTTTACTGTTAATTTACAGTTTTACTGTTACAGTATGTTAACTCATTTAATTTGGCGAAAAAGATTACCTTGAACCATTTATGTTTAAAAACACATAAAATAAACATTTAATTTCAAGATTTACCCTATCACTTATTGAGTTCACATAACTTTTTTTCTATTAAAGGATTAGTTCACTTTGAAATGAAAATTAGGCTATAGCCCAAACTTTACTCACCCTCACGTCATCCTAGGTGTATATGACTTTCTGCGTACGTTGAATACGGAAGGCGGTCTGGCAGAAGCGCGATATTCGACTTCATAACTTGTTCAAATATGAATATTTTTTTACACAAACACATCGCTTCGCGTCAGAAGGCCTTTATTAACACTCCGGAGGTCTTTGGTCTGCTCATACTCATTAAACCCTCTTACTGCCATTATAAAGCTCGGATGCGTCAGGATATTTATTAATATTTCTCAGATTGTCTTCGTCAGAAACAAGAAAGTCATATACACCTAGGATGGCTTGAGGGTGAGGGTGAATTGAGCTAAATTTCATTTCAAAGTAAACTAATCCTTTAAATGCAATGAACTTTTACTAAGATTTGAGTAAAGTTAGATTGTTTCATTTAGTAAATTAAACTATTTTTTGCATAGGTGTTTTTTTTTTTTTATTTCACAGTAACTTTACTTTTTAATTGCAGGCAGTAAAGTATTAATGTTTTTTTTTTTTTTTTCTCAGTTTGCTCAAACATAGTGCAAAACATAGGGGCTGTTTTCAACTAAAAATGGAAACTTAACATCAGTAAAACTGTGGAGATGACTGATGATTTTAAGAAAAGTCCTTTTCTGTTTGTCTCCACTTATAATCAATGGTTGTACAGTGAGTAACACAGAATCCCACAAGTTCCTTGGCACTACCATCTGCAGTGATCTGAAATGGGAGAGCAACGCTGTCCGCATTATTAAAAAAGCTCAACAGAGGATGTACTTCCTCCGTCAATTAAGGAAGTGCAACCTGTCAAGAGAAGTTATGTGTAAAGTTTACAAGGCTATGATTGAATCGGTCCTGTGCTCCTCACTCACTGTCTGGTACAGTTCTGCCACTCAACGAGACAACTATAAGCTTCAGAGAGTGGTCAGAATGGCTGAACGCATTATAGGGACTGATTTACCCTCCCTTCAGGATCTGCACTGGTTACGTGTCTTGAAACAGGCGGAGAAGATTGTCCGTGACCCTCATCATCCCGCACACAAGCTTTTCAGATTGTTACCTTCAGGAAGGCGTTATAGTCTAATTAAAATAAGGACTAATAGATTTCGGAATAGCTTCTTTTCGGTAGCCATAAAGACTCTTAATACTATCTGATTTACTTGTCACTTCTCTTGTGTAATATCGTAACTAAAGGCAGTATTTTGGCTAATAATTATTGTGTTGTCGTGTGGTTGTTTGTAAGGCACTGTATATTGGTATTTGCAAGTATTATAATACAGTGCATAATGTGGGACGACTGATACCGGGAAAAAATTCTTTTATACTAAAATTCCTTTATATGCCAATAAAAAAAAAGCTGATTTGGAAACTTTTGAAAACGGGTTTCAAAATGCAAGTTTTTGAAAACGATACCATTATTGTCTCTGTGAAAAATTTACAGAGTGATATCACAAACTACTGGCCTGGCAGCATAATACAGCGTTTTTTAAATGATTTTTGCAGATCCGTGTGAAGTGAACTGGGATCGTTGTGACAATGTTGTCGTCTGTACATGAAAAATGCAAAGAAAAAACTTTTCTGTTTTTAGGACATTGTTGTTGTGTAAATGTACCCTACCCAATTTTATTACTGTTAAATATGTTTTGCGGTGTCTTTTATTGTACACCTTTAATCCCACAACAATATCATCAGTGTTAAATGAATACTGTTCAGTGTTCATGTGTCCACACCGCAAAGAGTGAAAATTAACAGACACAGTGTTGCAGTAAATGAGATAATTAAGTGATTAATTAATAATTGAGCATAGTGATGAACACCTGTTGTTTACAAGCAGATTCACTGAAGGAAAGAGGAACAACAAGAACAGAAAAAAGAGAAGAGACAAGCAGAAACTAACTTCAGCCACAGCCTTAGATGAAACCAACTGAAGATTAAAAGAAGACATTAAGGGCCAGATTTACTAACAGCTTGTGCCAGCGCAAACCCTCTTTTGGTGTTAAAAAACTATGCATTTGCAGGAGTTTCCCTTTCAGACTCAAAATTTATGGGAGGAGAGTATTTAAATGAATGAGACACCGCAGAGAACAGAGAGCATGTGGTAGAAAGGAGAAAATATTTTCCACTCTTATTAATTTCTTTGGAATGCCAAAGGAAGACATTGTCCAAACATATTGTTTGCCAAGCCATGTTGGCCTATATATATATATATATATATATATATATATATATGTGTGTGTGTGTACGTGTTTGTCAGATTACATGTAACAAGTTGTGCCTGTGTCGACCCGTGTCGATATGAGCATCAGCTCTGCTTATTTGCAACCCAACGCTAATTTGCACTGCTGTTGGTAGATTGCATTGGTCATTATGTAAATGATTTGACTGTGTCTGTGTTCTTTAATTTGCACGTCAGCAGTGAGCTAGATCACGCGCAAAACTTGCCACTCCCATCAGCGCATTTGTGGAATTGCGCTCTCATGCTAATTTGCCCCGTTTAGTAAATCTGGCCCTAAATCTTTTAAGATCTCAGCAGAATATGATTAAACAACTCCACAAACAACATTAACAGCTTCACTTTTTAATGACCAGATTGACTTTATTTCTGTCATAAGTCTACAAAAGTTCTTACAGTTTAAATAAAAAAAAAGAACAATAAATCAAGTGAAGAGATTGTTTGTGAAATCCTCTAAGACACCTGTGTGAATTTGAGGTGAAATGACTTCATTCATGCATCCAATAAAAATCACCAAAACACCAGCTGATTCAAACACATTGAGACTTTAGAGAGCCTTTAAACACTCAAGTTTCTTCATTCCAGTGACATTTTCTGTTAATATTACCACATGCTCTGTATCGCAGCTATTTGCCGGAACAGCTGTGGTGATGGTTTCTGCTCCAGACCCAACATGTGCACATGTCCTGGTGGCCAGATAGCCCCAACCTGTGCCACCAAATCATGTATGTTTTATACATTATATGTTATATTATACCGATTTTTTTTTTTTTTTTTTTTACATTGTACTGTATATTTAACAAATTTCTATTCAAAGTAGGTTTTGGAAGAAAAATAAATACTATAAGACTATAGAAAAAGCAGTGAAGTACACATGGCATGTAAAACAGTCCAAACCAGTCATAACATGCAACTATAAAGTATTTCTGTCTCCTTCTCTCTTTTCTTGTTAAAGCCCAACAATGCAATATCAGATGTATGAATGGAGGGGTGTGTGAAGATGACCATTGCCAGTGTCTAAAGGGATATACAGGAAGCTTTTGTGGACAGCGTGAGTATGCTTTGTGTTTGTGGCCTGAGTCTGCGTAGTACTTGATGCTTTCCAAACTGCACACATTCAAGACTCAACATGATGTCACTTATTCCTGTCCATCATTTCAAAAGAGTCTACTAAAAACCACCCAGTGTCATCTGTCCTACACTAACCTCTGCAGATCTCCTAAACTAGGGTCTCTCTATACCTACCGGTTTGTAAAGAAGAACACAGACCTTTTTCGACTTATGTCACAAATGGCATTTCTTCACTTGATGACTCCAACTGATACACCTGCCACCTCAGCTGCCTCTATTTCAGGTTTATGTGTAGCATCTGAGCCCAGAGGTGCCCTCACCAGAATACTGAACTATGATGAACCCTTGGTATTCTTCACACTTTCTGTTGTTTTAGTATTTATGAGTTTTATGAGTTTTAATATTCATAGATTCCTTGCAAAGTGCACCCACTGGAATTTTAAGTATTCTTGTTCTCTTCTCATCCTCTTCTGTCTTTTGAATTTATGCTGTGTGGTTTGCCCTTTAAATAATATTTGCACTTGGATCTTACCTTTTTTCAATCCACCTTATTCCTACGCCCCATGATGCTTTGTAAGAATTATGGGTGTAACTTCCATTAATTAACTTCCTTCCAATCAGTGAAAGGCTCGCTCTATGAACGCAGTAATAATTTTTTTTTAACTGGGTACAATGAGATGACATTATTCTACTCACCCTTCAACCACTGAACATTAAAAGGACATTTAAAAGTGTAAAAGCATCAACAAAATACTTTCAACACACCATGAATAACCCCAAAAGCGTGATTCTTTCCACAGCAATAACGTACGGGTTAAATATCACTGTAGTAATATACTGTATATCTGTATTATGTAACATACGTTGCCTTAATCAAAATGTTCATTAACTTATGATACTATTTCAAAGTGATTTTCGTCATTTTGACAGACAATAAATTGTATTTACCTGTGAAAACAAACTTAGAAAGAGACGTGAAGATTTGAGGAGAAAAATGAGAGATTCTTCGTGCATTCCAGTGAATTATTAATGGGCTATATCATAAATTAAATTGGGAGAACAGACCACAAATGTGCAGTATATGTTGTCCTTTTTCATACTATTACAGCAGAATGCAAAGGGAAAAAAGAAAATAATCATGAGGAAAAGAATGTAACGACTGAAAAGAGCTTTTGCCATAGATATTTTTGTTATAACATGTCATGTTAAAATACCAAGTATTACGTTATTCTCATGATGTCTGAAAATAAAACGAAGAAAAATTGACAGCTCATTCAGTCAAACTGATGGATAAGTTTTATTTGTAGGGCGACCTTATGATTTGAAATGATTTGTTTCAGTCTTTTCGAATGGAAGTTCCCCAAACCGAAAGTGCCACCCATAATTCAAAACGCAATAGGCTCTTTAGGAATAAGGTGGATAGTGTCACAGTCTCTTGGAGTCTTGGACTGTCGGTATCTTGCCTCTTACAAATCTCCCCATTCATAGTGAATACTGTGTCCATCATCCATATCCAAAATGTCCATATATTGGATTTTGTCATTGGTGTCAACTGGTGCTCATGGCCCTTTCCTGAATGATCTAGAGTTTCTTCTCAGGCTCCTAGTAGAACAGTGCTTCCCAGCCCTGGTCCTGTAGTAACCCAGCACTGCACATTTCCCTCTGCTCGTCTCCCTAATCAAGCACATCAGTGCTTCTCAAACCTGTCCTGGGGACCCCCACTATTGCACGTTTTTGATTGTTTCCTTTGTAAGATACACCCAGTTCAAGTCTTGCAGCCTCTACTATTGAGCTGGTGAGTTAAATCAGGTGTGTGGGGGCTTCCAGGACAGGTTTGAGAAGCACTGCCCAAGATTACCAGCTCTTCTTTGGATTACCTTTGTTCCTGCTCCTTAATGCTTCACAACATCAGCCCATTTCTGGTAATTGTACTCCTCAGGTTCTTGTCCAGACCCCAGACATCTTGCGGCTTGATTACTGCAATTGCCTCCTCGCTGGACAACCTGCTCCCTTCTTATGTCCTCTGAATGCTGATGATTGGCTTGTTTTTATTCCACATAAATTATCTGTCACATATTTGCTAAGGTCTTCCAGGTCCTGCTAGAGTTCAGTTCAGTGATATCCCCACTTGCCCAAATCAGCCAACCTCTCAGTCCTTGAAACAATCATCACCCAGTTACATTAAAACAATGCTTCAAGATCAAGTCTGACACATTTCAAATCAAGTTTGATTTGAAACAAAGACAGCACATTTATCTGCACTACTAACACACTGTACTTGTTTTGATTATATACAGGAGCAAGAACCCCATCTAGGTGCTTGTACAGTAACATCCTGGCTAGGAATTAGTTAACAACTGAATTGAGGACTGTACAGGAAAATAGTCTTACTTCATAGACTGAGGTTCAACTAATGTTCACAGTGCTCAAAGCCTACCTGTATTTTTCTCAATGGAATGCATACAAACAATCTAACAATCATGTTTTGAAGGATCTGCAGGTGTCCTGCTCTGTCATAAACTCCTATAATCAGCACAGACCTCTGCAGGTTTTCCAGGGTTGCAGCAGATATAAATCATCCAGAGAAGCAGTCGTTTCTGTAGGAGATCAAGGCTTTGCTCATAGACAATAGAGGGCAGGCCAAAGCTCTTGGCTCTTGTCTGTTTGGCACTTAGCTAGCACTGAAAGTTTCTTTGATTCTGGTTCTAAAGCCATGGCCTTTTGCCAAGGTTTTGAAATGCAAGATGAGCAACAATAACCTGTCTGGACAGTACCTGTGTTAACAGCCGGCCTGTAGTAAGCCAGTCATAATCACTGTTCAGTTATCCTGAAGTGTCCTAGACTTTCAGATTAGGATGATTTAAATGTCATAGGACATCAGGCACTAATACCTGACCTAATGGCATTTAGCCCACTTTCATCATCAAATCACGCAGGGCAGGGCATATATTTTGTCTTTTATGTGAAGAATGTGTGTGACGTGTAGATCAAAAAAAAAAAAAAAAATTCTGTCATTAATTACTCACCCTCATGTCATTCCAAACCCACAATCATCTTCGGAACACAATTTAAGATATTTTTGATGAAATCCGAGAGCTCTCTGACTCCTTCATAGACAGCAATTTATTTACCACTGTCAAGGCCCAGAAAGGTACTAAAGACATTGTTAAAATAGTCCATGTGACTACAGTGGTTCAACCTTAATTTTATGAAGCAACGAGAATACTTTTGTGTGCAAAAACAAAAATAACGGCTTTGTTCAACAATCTCTTCTCTCTTCCATGTCAGTCTCCTATGCAGTTAACATAGTAAGCACAGTGCAGTGCTTCTGTGTTCTACGTCAGAACGCCGACTCATTATTGGCCGGCATTATTGGTCAGCATCACACGCATGCATCGTGGTACTCACATGTACAGCGTTGGCCAATACTGAGCCGGCGTTCGGATGTAAATATGTAAGCGCTGCACTACATGTGCTACGTCAACTGCGTAGGAGACTGACATAGAAGATAAGAGATTGTTGAATAAAGTCATTATTTTTGAACCACTGTAGTCACGTGGACTATATTAACGATGTCTTCAGTACCTTTCTGGGCCTTGACAGTGGTCATTAAATTGCTGTCTATGGAGGAGTCAGAGAGCTCTCGGATTTCATAAAAAATATCTTAATTTGTGTTCCGAAGATGAACGAAGGTCTTACGGGTTTGGAACGATATGAGGGTGAGTAATTAATGGCAGAATTTTCATTTTTGGGTGAACTAACTGTTTAAGAGGATCAAACTTATGATTTGTTACATTCAGATGCATATGAAAGACAGAGTCTTACCACAAAGCAGTCCCACTATTGAAACAGTGTTTTAACGCAGGTGGTTTTGTTTCAGCTGTCTGTGAGAAGACTTGTCAGAATGGTGGACACTGCATTGGACCAAACCGCTGTGCGTGTGTATATGGCTTCACTGGGCCGCAGTGTGAGAGAGGTAAGAACAACCAATCACAAAACTGTGACTTATTGGCAACAGCATATTTGTGCCCACACCTAAAACTAGTGTTGTTAACTTAACATGTTCATTTAGGTCAATGAATACAATAATCTATTGGCACAATTAATCATAACTCCTGACATAAACATAAATTCTGCAGTAGGGAATGTTTGGTAATAGTGTACAATAAGGTTAGATTCGTTGGATGGATCATTAACATTAATCTTGCAGCATTTATTAATCTTACTTAATGTTAATTTCTACATACTAGTACATTTCAATGTCTATGGGTAAGCTATGGATATTTTTTTTTTTTTCACTCTAAAGTTTTCACTGAAATAACCCTTCATCCGCTCTGTTAATTTATTATTCTTTTTAGTGAGAAATTTAGTGGTCAGTGTTTTCTTCAAAGTTTCTTTTTCATTGTTTCATAAAGCATATTGAATGGGTTAATTTTAGTGCTGTAGCTGAGGGTCGCACATCAGTCACAGAGCGCCCTAAAATTCAAACCATTATTTTCTATGAGTGAACACACACTGACTGTCAGCGGCTCCCAGCTACAACTTTAGAGGCTGTTCATAATCCTGCCTTGCCACTCACATACAGCAGTTTTCCATTAAATTACATTATATTTTTTCCCAGATTATTGTATACTGACTTCACCCTAGGCTGGTAGATACATCGCATTTTGCATTAGTGTGACGCAGTGTGGCACTTCTCGTCCGGTGTGGCTTTATGATCTCTTGTGAGGTTTCTTTGACAGTTACTTTCACATATCTTTTGTGTAGTTTTGGTTCTTTGACTTTAGTTACCTTGGCTGTGTTTAGTCCCGGTGTCATTTATTCCCATAGTTACCCATTGGTTCATTGATTAGTCCCACCTGTATTTTGTTTGATCCTTCATTTATCCTGTCTATTTATACCTGTTTGGTTCAATCCTTTGTCTGTTCTTGTCAGTGGAAGGTTTGGTTTGCGGTGCTCCTGTGGTTTTTCCTGTGCTTCCATAGTGTTTTTTGTGTTTGTGTAATAAATATACTGTTTGCACCTAGATCACTTCAATGTAGGGTTGTAACAGTATGAGATTTTCACGGTAAGATAAACATCTTATGATGATAACTGATATTAAACAATCATTTATTATTGTTATCATCACAATGATAATAATAAAATGCCTCTTAAATGAATGAAAACAGGTTTTTTGGTTGAAGAAATGCTTTATTAATGCTTTATTATAAGAAACTTAAAACTTAAAACAAATTTCAAATAGCAAAAACATATCTAATATATTAAATGTAATAATTAATTATGGATTAGATTAGCAACTTATTTTTATCATTAATAATTTATTAAAATTGTTAAGAATAATAGAGTCCTAGAGTTTCTCACGGATGAGCTTCGGGAGCATAAAAGGAGGAGCGACAAGAGTGAGAAACTCGAGACTGGTATGGCTCACAGGTGACGCTCATTAACACCAGCCTCATACCGTTCTCATGGCCCTCTGCCTCATCCTGCTTGCCACAGTATTTTATTCAGAAAATTAATTTTTCTTTTTATGATTTATTACATATATATTATCAAAAACGTAATCAAATGAATGCATAAAACTAACAATTTAATTAATGTTTTAAAATGTAATCAAATGAAATTTTAACAACTATTATTTTTTGGCAAAGTGCTGCACAAGAGATTTACTAAATTAAAACATGGACAAAAAATAAATAAATTCCTTAAATAATATTTAAATACATTTTATTATTATTATTGTTATTATTTTTATTTTGAGAAGTACTTTCTATTGTACGATAGTAATTACGAATATATTTCTGTCATAATTTCAAGTTAAACCAAACTTTTATTTTGATGGGTTTTAGTGAAGACCTCTGAGTTTCAGAGTGTATTTGACAATGGTTTTTCTCAAATAAAATGATGAAATGCTCATTAAGCTTTCTCTCAGAGCAGCTCTCAGGTGTTCACACCCTCATATTGTGAGAAAGCAGATGCTGAAAACACCATGAGCTTCACGCGTACTTGAGTATGTAGTAGACGAAATGGCGCAGCTCATTCACACAGAGACACACAGAACAAGCAGATTATATATTTATATAACTTTTTGTTTTAATTTATATCTTTTTGCACTTCAATATTCACAGACTATGTCGCGATTTGATTTATTGTACAGCTCTATTTTCGATTTGTTCATCCATCCATCCAGCACGGAGGGATGGTGTTCTCGAATATAGGTGAACATGTTCGAAGTGTTTCCTCCTTTTGCAGGCATTTTGCGTCCACTTTTTTGCAAATTGGATATCTATCCTCGCGGACAACCACGCATACGTTTTTCTATATCCAAAGTATTCCCCTACTGCAAATGTAACTTATTTTTTGACAGGGGATACAGATTAAAGATAACTGTCTAAAGCCCAATTTATTCTTCTGCGTCGGGAGTACACAGTAGGTATGGCGTAGCCTAGGCATAGTCATGTACCTATTGCTGTAACCTGACGCGCACTACATTTTAGTTTTAGTAATTTAACTAAAAGTAACTGTTTTTCAACATCAATCATCTCCAACTCCAAAATGACCTGCTCAGTTTCAGTCACTATTGTTTGTAGTAGCCTAAACTCAAAACAATGGTGCCTAAACTCAAAACATCAGCGCAGAAACTCTACACAGTGGAACATAGAAACCCCACCACCAATGATAATTTCCGGCTGTGAAATTGCAGAGCAACGCAGACAGAATGCAGAATGCATAAATGCTCACGATGGCGTCGGCTACGTACACTCCATGTAGAAGTATAAATTGGCCATAAGCAGTGGAAAGTGGAAAGACGTTGCTTATGGCAGGTGATATTCTGTATCTGATTAATTTTTTCCCCCCAGTACCGTAGGTAAGGTATTGGGGGATATGATATGATAATTGTACGTGTTCATACCGTGATATATTACCATATCGGTATACCGTTACAACTCTACTTCAATGTTTCTTTTCTGCAGCCACACTGTGACAGATACATTTTCAGTACAGCATACACTTATTGTACATGTATGTGTGTGTCATTTTTGGGGCCCTTTGTACTTGACAATTTCAGGGAAAATGTATTTGTTATTTTTATTTATATTGATTTTTTTTTTTTTAACCACGTCATTTGATAAGGTTACTGCTGAATGTTCAGCAAATCACGTTTACAAGATGATTGTCCATCTAAATATGTGCTTACAGCCTTGCAAAATATCAGTAGTTATTTATTGTTACTAAACCTAAAGAACTTAAAGTTTCATAGTAGAATAAAACCATTAAAAAACTCATTGTCTGATAGACGTATGTTTATCTATAAAATAAATGAACTGAAATTGTATTTATGTCAGGGTTATGTCCTGTTTTATCTGTTTCCTTTGTTCCAGTTTCCAATTTCTAGTTAATCTTCTAGGTTACTCATTGTTTGATTATCGTTTGCACCCGATGTTCATTTGATTGGTTTGTTCAGTGTATTTAAGCTGTGTTTCCTTCTGTTCATTGTTAGTTCTCGTCACATTTACGTTGGTTGTTCTATTTGTGTTCTTAGTTCTTGAATTCATTGTAAATAAACCTTTTAACTGCTTTTATCCTGCAATTAACTTTATTTCACCCATCTGTGACAATTTACAGGGGTTTATAAAAAATAAAATTAAATGCTGGATGTGTCCTTATGTTGTGATTGTAAAGCATCATATGGAAAATTAAAATAAGATTCAAATGTAATCGTAACCCTGCAAGATGCTAAGGAAAGAGACCCTTTTTTTTTCAGGATGTGTAGGAGTTGGCATAAGGGCTCATGGTAAATGAAAGCTCATGGTTGTGTAATGCAGAACACATGTCAGTCTGCACAGGACAGCTCAGACTACCTGAGTCATTCTCTCTCCAGACGGCTTCCATGTGCTGCTGCTTTGCTGAGGGTCTTTTAAACATCATTATATGAAACATGTTTATTTGTTCGTTTGGTAGACAGAGGATCAATATAGGTTATTAAAATTCTTCTGGAGATGGTAAACAATCAGTCTGCAAATTCTAAATGCACAAATGTTTTGTGTTCATGCTGTAGTTATGCTTCCCATTAATACCGGGCTGGACTTTGTTTCTTTGTTCTATATATTATTCCCCCAAAATCAACTTCAGAAAATTGCAAACCCCTATCTCGTCCAATTCATTGGGACCTACAGTATATCAGATGGAATAATCGTCCCATTAGTTGCCATGGATAAGTAATTATTTCTTGCCTAAAAGATTTTAGGACCAATAAGATTTGTTTGCATTGTCACCATATTTTCATGACAAGTACTATAAGAACTGTCTCATCACTAAAATGTAAAAAAAAAAAAAAAAAAAAATCTCATTCTTATTACTGTCATGGAGGCAACAACATCGTCAACACCAGACCCTTCAGCTCCACCCACTCGATCAGCCTCACCTGAATACTAATCCAGCACACCTGCACCAGGTAGTATGTAAAGAAATAACTGTATTGCTATTTATACATTATGTTTGTGTTGATGTGCTTTATTTATGCTAACTGAGGTGTAAATTCAGCTGCATTTTCTTAATGCTGTCTGTCTCTTTGTCTATCAGCTGTATGTTTCATCATCATCACAGACACACATGTACAACAGCATTACAGCGTTTCTGGTTTCATTAAGAGAAAACAAATTGTTTTTGTCCACTAATCATACTTATCTGGTGAATAACGTGGTGATTTGTTCTTTTGACTTGAAGATTATGATTTTTGTTATTCTGATTTTTATTGATATATCAGATTACCGAACAGGCCCGTGCTTCATCCAGGTCCGCAACAGGAAGTGTGGAGGTCAGAGCAGTGGATTTGTATGCAGTAAAGCACTGTGCTGTGCCACGGTGGGTCAAGCATGGGGTCACACATGTGAGTTGTGTCTACCTCTCAGCTCATCCTGCAGCAGAGGGTTCATCCCAAACACCCGCACAGGAGCCTGCCAAGGTCAGCACTGATTGTATTACATTATTAAAGTGCGCAAAAGTACAGTAATGTATCAATGTCAATTGCTTTGTAAAAGTATTTAATGCATTTATATTTTCAGCATGGAATTTTAGTGATCTTTCAAAAAATACCTTTATACTTAGTTATTCATTTAGCTGACACTTTTTATCCAAAGTGACTTGAAAATGAGAAATTCTACAACACAAGTGATTGATCTTACCGAGACAGGAATATGAGAAGGGATATGAGAAGTTCTGTTTTGTGGTGCTGGTAGCACAAGAATCACATACTTTAGCTTAAAGAGTAAACTAAACAGTGCAAATTAGCATGAGACTACAATCCCATAAAAGTGTCGATGGGAGTGTGAAGTTCTGTGGCTGATCTACTGACGATAAGCAAATTAAAGAAGACAGACGCAGCAGCCTTTTTACATAATGACCAACGGAATCTACCAATAGCAGCACAAATTAGCATAGGGTCACAAACAAGCAGTGCCGCTGATAAGATCTACTAACAACACAGGTGCAGCAAAAAAAAAAAAAAAAAGTGCCAACGATATGTTCGGATAACGTCTTCCTCTGGCATTCCAAATAAATGAACATGAGTGGATGAGTTCTATCACATGCTCTCTATCACATGCTCTCTGTTCTCTGCGGTTCCTCCTCCTACAGCAACTATCACAGCATGTCAAGCGCTAAATAGGTTAAGACATGCTTTTTTGGGGTGTTAAATAATGGCACAAATACCAGTAAACTGACTACCGCAAACCTTTAAATACTCTACTCCCATAAATTTTGCATTTGAAAGTTAAGCTCCTACAAATGTATATGCAATAAAATCAGCCGCAAAAATAACTGTGTCCATGCCTTTGTCATGGATATGGACTAAAAACGACACTTATGTTCTGTTTTGTTTCCCTTGATTCCTGTTACCTTGCTCTGTTTAGGGGCCATTTACACAACACCATTGTCAACTAAAAATGGAAAACGTTTTATCCGTTTTGGCCGTTTATTTTCATGACATTGGCATTTTGGTGGGAAAAAAAATGCAAACTTTTGAAAACGGGTTTCAAAGTGCAACTTTTTGAAAATGAAATGGTGAGCGGCAAGAATTGCTTAGATATCCAAATACCTGCAGTACTCTACAAAAAAAGTGCATACGTCTGCTTAGAACCTGATGTGGCATTAAGCACTTTTCCATGCCAAAGACTGTTTTTATTAATATGAACATTGGTGTGGATTTTAGTGCGCATGTTTTATAAATGAGGCCCCTGAACAGGGTAAGCTTTGAGTGAAGGCCGAGGCCAAAAGAAGGGTTAAGTCCAAGTCCACATTCTCCAGAGTCCATGACAAGATAAAGACCATGAAAACACGGACTCGGCCCTTTTCTAGTCTTGACACAAGCTGTTTAGCTCCCAGTTTCTCCCATTCATTATAATACCAGTAAACATAAATTTGCCAGTTGGCGGCGCTTTAATGAGTGAAGGTGCAGTCTCATCAGCAACATTTTGTAGGCAAAAGAGGTATGTTGTCTATTGTCAATAGTGTAGCAATAATGTATTAAGCACAGTTCACACAGAAGTCACTTTCAATCTTTAAAAGATTGCGATCTCGATTCAAACACCCACGTGATCTCATTCCTAAATGACAACAATTCTCCTGTGTCTATTAAACCTCTAATGTTATCTTTTTACTTCAAAATAAAAACTATAACTTTTACTCCACAAATCCAAAAACATTGATGAATGGAGCTTTTCATTGAGAAATCCTCTCTATAGCGAGAGGAGACCCACGCAATGCGTGTATTCAACTCCCTCAGGAGTGTGCCCCTCATTTCTCATATACAAACATTTAGTCTCCTGAGAAAAAGGATGACATATTTCACAGGTGCCCTTTTATACTCACGGTTACACCAGTGGTCACGTCATAGGCCACTGCCTGCCAATGTCAAGTTCATTGTCGTGTTTAGACTCATGCTTCAGACACCAGTCATGCCAGAGGCATTCCCTATAGCAACCCCTAGGGGACGCAGCACGAGTTCCCTTTCGAAAGGGAACTTTGATATTCAACATAATACAATGTCATAGATCACTATTTTCCAGAGATACAAAATTAGATCAATTAACCTCAAAGCTGGCTGACTAAATCTCACAAATGGTGATATTCAGATTTTGGTCATCTATTCATCTATGGTCAGGATGAGGTGTGTGTGTGTGTGTGTGTGTGTGTGTGTGGGTGGGGGGGGGGGGGGAGTCATTTTACCCCATGTTACCCTTTAAAAAGAGCTAACAGTCTTTTCAACCACAGTCTGTTACAAATATTCAAATGATCACAGAAGTACTGGTATAAAAGTTTATAGCTCATAAATAAACACTGATGTCCTTGGAAGCAATCAAAATAGAGCAAATCACCTTGAAAGTAACTTGTTGCTTCAAAAAATGATTGTATCGATTACTTGAGTGACTCATTGAATCATTCATTTAAACCAATTTTTTTAAAAAAAAAAGTAATTCTTTCAAATTGCAGAAATTTGAATTTTGTCAGAACATCTAGTAAATTACATGGTGTTTTGTTTAGTTGTCTGTTCAGAATCATGGGAAAATCGTGATCTCTATTTGAAACAAAAAAATCATGATTCTCAATTTATCCAGAATCGTGCAGCTCTAAGTATCATTGATTTGATTTTGGATTTTCCCATCTCACTGTGTGACATGATAAATGTAACTCTTTTAAAAACAACAGTGTCTTGATTATCAGTCTGCTCTAGACTGCAGCCTGCCTTTTGCAAACTCATTTTCTATACTTCATGAGAAAATGATTTTAAGGTAATTGCTGGTACTTTAAGTGTACAATGTTTTCTCTTTGGCCAGATGTTGATGAATGTAAGGTTGTGCCTGACCTGTGTAAAGGAGGAAGGTGCATCAACACAGTGGGCTCATATCAGTGCCAGTGTCCGGCGGGTTACCAGCAGCACATGAGTTCGCTGAAGTGTGAGGGTGAGTAACACACTGTTAGCATGTTTATTTTATATCAGAAACCATGACAAAAGGAGAATAATAGCATGCTTAACTAAATAAGAGACTGCAGCATACAATCCCGACTATATAGAATTCATAAAACTAAACTGTAATTGTCTGATTATGACCCACTGATGATAAAACAGGAAATGAGGTTATAATTGAACTCCAGGAGAAATGTCTCTCTATCAACACACACATTCTAGCTGATCCCTTTCATTAAAGACAGTCTTTTCATGTATAGCTGTTCACTGTATTTTTCTCTTTCCCTGCCATGCAGGACCAAAACAACAATAAACCAGCTTGACTTGATAATTCTAAGTAAAGTCTATTTCAGTATTTATTGCAATAAAATCCCTCAGATGTGGATGAATGCTCCATCATCCAGCATGTGTGTGATGGAGGACACTGCATTAATTCACCGGGCAGTTTCTCCTGTGTGTGTCCTCCTGAATACATGCCATCTGTAGACCGGACACGCTGCCTTGGTGAGTTAGACAGTGATTGACTCTTCAGTCCTGTATAAATGTAAGTGCTGATTGGACTGTTACCAGTTTTATACTAAAGACTTTGAAACCCCTTTTCAAAATGACTATTGTATATGGTGTGTGTGTGCTTTGTATAGTCTTATGCAGCACTTGTTAATTAATAATAATTCATTACATTTATATATAGCGCTTTTCTCAACACTCAAAAAGCTTTACGGGGGGGGCATGGGCAACATTTGACTCTCGAATTGGGGGAGGCAAGAAAAAAAAATTCAAGTCTTTTTGTACCTGCATCAGCAAATTATTCGCAGACATTTTATGCAAGCAAGTTTAAGTTTGCTTGTTACTTGTTTATTTACTCATTTATTTACTCATTTATTTAATTTTATTATCACAGGATATGATGAGCACGATTTGTGAATCATTGTCCATCATTTTGCAAACAACTGGTGATAAAGAAAAATGCCACGTTGCAATATTGAAAATATTTCCATTTTAAACCATGAAGGCAAGCCAGTGGATATCACACAAACAACCTGCAAACTTTGCATGAGAGTTATGCGGGTGAAGAAGTCTCAAACGCCAGTCAATTATACAGAAAATGAAAGGCCGAGCTTTTGGCACGCTGCATTGTTCTCTTAGAGACAATGACGGATGAATCAAATTTATTTTCTTAATATTTCTCTCGTGGCCCATAGTGAGAAAAAAAATGAGTTTTTCGTGAATCGAGAAGAATTTGGTGTTAAACAAGTTTTTTTTTAAGGAGTAAAGAGTAATCTATCTAATCTTTTATTGTCCTCGCAGTGTGTCGGTTACGCACTATGATATTTCAGGGCAAATTAATTGCAATATTAATTTAATAATAAAAGTAGCATAATAATAAGAATAATTTAATAGCCCTGTGTGCCCGTCCGCTATCCGCCACTGTGAAGGACTAAACTGTGTTCACCAGGCACTGCATCAAAGCGATTAACTGTTTAATCCAAATCCACATCAGGGTTTTTCCTGGGTCAAAAATGGTCTTCGGTGGTGGCTGACAGACATGGTCATCAACACAAACAGTAAAAACTACCCTACCCACGTGATCTGCAAGCCCAATACTGACAATAAATTACCTGCCACTCTCACTGTAATCCTTTCTTGCCCTCTTTGCAAAACAAATCTGTGATTTCATAGCTTTATAAAAGAAGATGCTTCTTTGCTAGACCTGAAAATTATTTTGGTATATATAATAATAATAATAATAATAATAATAATAATTTATAGGCATAATCAGTATTAAAAAGTAGCATTAAAAAGTAGTAGTAATGTAACTAATAGTCTAATTTTCTACCATATACAATTGAATGCACCTAGCTAACAACAACTTGCTTTGTTCTGGTTTCACCTCACTCCAGTCTAAACTAACTTATTTTATAGGTAGGCCTAATTTACTACACATTGTCATATAAATAACCTAAAAATACTCTGGATTATTAAGGCTAAATCGTACTAACCACTCTTGCTAAATGGGGTAAGCACACTTACGTTCTCATTTCAGAGGTGTTCTGAGTAAATGATTTGTTATACACCGATTTAGACAGTGGCGTCTTGTGAGTTCAGTGTTGGTGTTGGACAGATCAGTTGTTTTAACCATCATTAAAATGAATCGGTTCAAATGAGTCATTAGGTCGCGAATCAGACATTAGCGGACGTGGACGCATTGCGTGCGAATCGCGGCTGTTATTAGGACATCGCAAAAGATTTGTCAACACTGAAAACACCATCACTGATAGGATTTTTTTTTTCGTCTCTTGAAAGTGTGGTTTATGTCAGCTGCATGTCAGAGAAGATAAGGTGATGTTCTTTTGAGCACTATTCACACCCAGCAGTTATTCAGAAAAAAAATTCTCAGAATGCGCCACGTGAAACATGGATTTGGTCTTCCGAACTATTAGCATCGTGCCAGTTGTTTTAGATTAATATGTGCGAGGAAGAGAGAGAGAGAGCAAAGACAGTGCTTAGTTTGAAGACAGAGAGAGTTTGCGCGCACGAGGGAGGAGCTCTCTGCTAGTTCTCTCCGCTAGTTAACATGCGCGCTATCACAAGTGCAGCAGTCGTCTGTGTTATTCATAAATCACAATAACTGATCAAATAAGGCTTTCGGCCGCCAAAAATTTTTCAATGTAGGAAAAACCCTGCACATGCATGGACCATTCAGCGTTCAGTACTACAATGTCCGACTCTCTCCTGTCTCATGGTGTTTCTCGTTTGTTTTCAGTCGGCACAACCAAGAAAAAAAATCTTTCACATGATGCCGTGTTCATCGGCACAGTCAAAAATAACTTAAAGAGGTTGCCAACGTTTACTAGACTGTTGACTAGCTTTGACTCTTTGAACAGTGGCCGCCTGAAGCCGAATGTTTGTGACCACGGACGGTGTGCACACAACAGCGCACGTGCGAGTGAATTGAACGCTTGAAAAGTCCACTAGATAGTGCGCAGGCGCTGAACGCGTCTTTCCACGCTCACGAGCAAATGAGTATCTTTGAAAGGCTCGCACGCTCAACTGTGCGCGAGGCGGAGTGGGACGCGGAAAATGATGTGTACCCGGGCCTCCAAATGGAGTGGAGCTGACGACTCACACCGGGAAATATATGAGGGGGCATCAGAAAAGGTTTCCTTCTCATTAGACATTTGGCAGGCATGAAAACAGTTAAACGTGCAAACCTTTCGAAATATAATGTATTGACAGAGAGCGTGGATAGATGCCTCTATTTGAGCATTCAGTCACTTGCATATGTCAAGTCAAGTCACCTTTATTTATATAGCGCTTTTTACAATGTAGATTGTGTCAAAGCAGCTTTACATTGATAACTGGTACATTATTTGGCTGCACAGCAGCTCTTAAAGAATAGTGTCAATGCAGGCAGATCAAAGCACTGTTGAATATCAAATGTCAAGTCAAATGTCAAGTTTCCCCAACTAAGCAAGCCAGAGGCGACAGCGGCAAGGAACCCAAACTCCATCAGGTGACATCAGGTGGCAGACAAGTGGCAAATTGGTGTTAAAATGGAGAAAAAAACCTTGGGAGAAACCAGGCTTAGTCGGGGGGCCAGTTCTCCTCTGGCCAACAGTGCTTTGTTACAATTCAGGTTGCTATCATAAGTCCAATAGGATCGCAACATTAAAAGTATTTATTCCAGTTCCATCCAATTGAGGATCGTATTGAGGATCACGCCGGTATGGACGGTTGTTGAGGAACTGTGTCGTGGCTGTCGTGTCGATGAGGCCCTCACAGTGGATGATCTAGTTGACTCAATCTCTGCTGATACGTCAGGGCTGCGTTGTGGTCGTGTCAAGGTGCAGGTCCTTGGTCTCACCTGGATACGGCCCGGATCCGGTTGACTACGGTGAACCTCGGGATAAACAGAAAGACTAATATTAAAGTAGATGCCATTCTTCTTCTGATGTAACGAGTACATCAGGTGTTATAGGAAGTGTTCCCGGCTCCAGCTGACCTAATTTATGCAGCCTAATAATCCTTTAATGGATTTGAAAATATAAATTGGTAATGTGTTATGTGTATGCCAGGTTAAAGAGATGCGTTTTTAGTCTAGATTTAAACTGACAGAGTGTGTCTGCTTCCCGAACAATGCTAGGAAGATTGTTCCAGAGTTTAGGTGCCAAATAGGAGAAGGATCTACCACCTGCAGTTGATTTTGATATTCTAGGTATTATCAGCTGGCCTGAATTCTGAGATCGCAATAGACGTGAAGGACTATAATGAATTAGGAGCTCGCTCAGGTACTGGGGAGCTAAACCATTTAGTGATTTGTAAGTAATTAGCAAGATTTTAAAATCTATACGATGTTTAACAGGAAGCCAATGCAGTGTTGACAGAACTGGGCTAATATGGTCATACTTCCTGGTTCTAGTAAGAACTCTAGCTGCTGCATTTTGTACGAGCTGTAGTTTATTTATCAGGCGAGCAGAACAACCACCCAGTAGAGCGTTACAGTAATCTAGCCTTGAGGTCATGAACGCATGAACTAACTGTTCTGCATTTTTCATTGAGAGCATATGTTGTAGTTTAGATATATTGCTATATATGCTAGTAACATGGCCTTCAAATGAAAGATTGGTATCAAAGAGCACACCCAGGTTCCTAACTGACGACGAAGACTTAACAGAGCAGCCATCAAGTGTTAGACAGTATTCTAGGTTATTACGTGAAGAAGTTTTTGGTCCAAAAATTAGAATCTCTGTTTTTTCTGAATTTAGTAGTAGGAAATTACTGGTCATCCATTTTTTTATATCAGCTATGCATTCCGTTAATTTTGTGAATTGGTAAGTTTCGTCAGGGCGCGAAGAAATATAGAGCTGAGTATCATCAGCGTAACAGTGAAAACTAACGCCATGCTTCCTAATGATATCTCCCAAGGGTAGCATGTACAGAGTGAACAGCAACAGTCCTAGTACTGAGCCTTGTGGTACTCCATATTGAACTTGTGATCGATATGACATGTCTTCGTTTACTACTACAAACTGATAACGGTCAGATAAGTATGATTTGAACCATGACAATGCAATTCCACTAATGAAAACATAATTTTCGAGTCTATTTAAAAGAATATTGTGATCAATAGTGTCAAATGCAGCACTAAGATCCAGTAACACTAATAGAGAGATACAACCACAATCTGATGATAAGAGCAAATCATTAGTAACTCTAATGAGAGCAGTCTAAGTACTATGGTATGGTCTAAATCCTGACTGGAAATCCTCACAGATACCATTTCTTTCTAAAAAGGAACATAGTTGTGATGATACTACCTTTTCTAGTATTTTTGACAGAAAAGTGAGATCTGAGATCGGCCTGTAATTGACTAATTCTCTAGGATCAAGTTGTGTTTTTTTAATAAGAGGTTTAATAATAGCCAGCTTAAAAGTTTTTGGTATGTGTCCTAGTGATAAAGATGAATTGACGATATTAAGAAGAGGATCTATGACCTCTGGAAGCATTTCTTTCAATAGCTTAGTCGGTATAGGGTCTAACATACATGTTGTTGATTTTGATGATTTAACAAGTTTAGACAATTCTTCCTCTCCTAAAGCAGTAAATGAATTGAATTTTTCCTCAGGGACACTACAATGCACTATCTGACACGATAATGTAGTAGACGGTTGCATGGTTATTATTTTTTCTCTAATATTATCAATCTTGCAAGTAAAGAAGTTCATAAAGTCATTACTGCTGTGCTCTTTGGAACATCAGAAGTTGAAGCTTTATTTCTTGTTAATTTAGCCACTGTATCAAATAAATACCTAGGGTTGTGTTTATTTTCTTCTAAGAGTTTTGAAAAATAGGCAGATCTAGCAGATTTTAAGGCCTTTCTGTACTCAATCATTCTCTCTCTCCACGAAATATGAAATACTTCTAGTTTTGATTTCTTCCAGCTGCGCTCCATTTTTCTGGCTGCTAACTTTAGGGCCCGAGCGTGCTAATTGTACCATGGCATTGGATTAATTTCCTTAATCTTTTTTAAACGCAAAGGAGCAACTGAGTCTAATGTGCTGGAAAAGACAGAGGCAATAGTTTCTGTTGCAACATCGAGGTCTTCTAAGCTGTCTGGTATGCTAAGGCGATGAAAATCATCAGGAAGATTATTTATAAAGCAATCTTTAGTGGTAGAAGTAATGGTTCTACCATATATATGGCATGGAGGCAGTTTAGCCGCCTTGACTAAATGTAGTATACACGAGACTAGATAATGATCTGAGATGTCGTCACTCTGCTGCAGAATTTCAACAGCATCGATATCGATTCCATGTGACAATATTAGATCTAAAGTATGATTACGACAATGAGCGGGTCCTGACACATGTTGTCTAACACCAATAGAGTTTAGAATATCTGCAAATGCCAATCCTAATGCGTCTTTTTTATTATCTACATGGATATTAAAATCACCAACAACAAGGACTTTATCTGCAGCTAGTACTAACTCTGATAGAATGTCAGCAAATTCTTTGATAAAGTCTGTATTGTGTCCTGGTGGCCTGTATACAGTAGCCAGCACAAATGTCAACTTACATAATGTTACGTAAAGTCCCATAGTTTCGAAGGAATTATATTTGAAAGACTTTTGACTAATACTGTAAATATTACTATATATTACAGCAACACCTCCCCCTTTGCCTTTCTGACGAGCATTGTGTCGATAATCATAACCTTGAGGACTAGACTCATTTAAAGTAATGTAATCGTCCGGTTTTAGCCAAGTTTCTGTCAAACACAGCACATCTAGATTATTATCTTTGATAATATCATTAACAATAAGTGATTTTGAAGAAAGGGATCTAATATTTCACAACCCAAGTTTTATCGTTTGTTTAGCATTATTAGCTCTATTTTTTATTTGTTGAACATCAATTAAATTTTTACCATTAAATGGGTTTGGAAGTTTTTTGTTTTTACTAATTCGGGGTACAGACACAGTCTCTATTTGATAATATCTAGGTGTAAGAGTTTCTATGTGTTGGGAATTATCTGACTTCTGTAACGTGAAGCAGCTAGCAGACAGTCTGTTTAGCCAGTGCACAGTTGTTCATCAGGCTGCACGTGAATAGTGTATCAGTGGACTGTGCTGATGACAAAAATAAAGTCACCCAAGATGGAGCAGAAAGCCAAAAAGGGAAGTATACTTTGGGCTTAACAGAGTAGTCTGTAAACTGTTTAACAACAACAATCCAACCATGTTTTGCTGAGGACTGCTTCCGATATCTTCACAGGGAACAAGAATGACACTGATGTGGTGTTATTTTTGTTTCTGCCCATAGTGAGATATCTAGAAGAAACTGAAAAAAAAAAGAGTTGCAAATGATAGAGAACAAAGGCCACATCAGAGCTACTTCTGTTATAGAGGGTATATGGGCAGAGGAAGTAAAGAGAGGGGAACTCTGTGACCTCCTTTATGCTGCAGATCAGTGCCAGAGCATGTGTGGATCCGTCTGTCTCTCTATCATGTCTGAGGAATTCTGAGAGTATCCTTTGATTTTAATGAAAGCACATGTACAAACCGCATCCATAAGCACAGATGTTATGGAATGCTACAGTTCAAAGCAATTTCCTGTTCCATAGATACAGTTTATACTTATACCTGTGTGTAGTGTTGGTTAATACAGTACAATCCACCAATAATTGCAGCATTATCCAGAGGTACTCACGTTACTTTGAAGCATCTTAACAGCCTTCTATGTGCTTCACAATATGCATAAATGAAGGGCAGACACACGTATGTAATAGAGACTTTAATGTAGTGTATTACCTTGAAGTGGAAAATATGGTTTTACCAGTTTTCAATTTGTTCATAACCAGGGGTTCAAATGTTGAACGAATATGAACGTTTCATGGAACACCTTTACACTCTGTTTTTCATTTATGCATCTTCAGTATTTTGGACTAAATGTCTTTCTCTCATTGTGCATAGGTGTGTGTTTGTGTGTTTTTTAGACCAGCACAAGGGCGTCTGTTTTGCATCAGTTGTGAATGGACGCTGTGCTCAGGAAATCAGAGGACGCTTCAGTAAAATCCAGTGCTGTTGTGACCGTGGCCGCTGCTGGAGTCAGAGGACAGCTCTTCAAATGTGTCCTGTACCAGGATCAGGTGATTAATACACACCTTCCTATAGGCTCATATCATACTGATTTTGCTATTTATTTTTATTTATTATTTGCTATTTTTATTGTGTACATCATTCTTGTACCAGTTAACATTTAGTTTAAACATTTCATTTTTAATTTAATGATTTGACATGTTTATATTTTAATGATATTTGCACATAATGTATGCTACAGTATAGCTGTCACACTCTCAGGTGTGTGCGTAGCAAATAAACAGACAAAGAGTCAGAAAGATAAAAATCTAATACAAAGTTTAATCCAAACAGGCAAGGTAATCCAATAAAGGCTGATAAACACACCATAACATAAACGTGACCAGACAAAGACTAAGGCTGTGTCCGAAATCGCTCCCTTTATACCCCCATTAAATAGGTCACTATTTGAGGGGGCAGCCATTTGTAGTGGTGTCCAAAGCCGTAGTGGACGTTACTCAGTGCAGGTCGACGTTCTTTCTGATGAACACAATCAAAGATATATTAATAAATATCCTGACGCATCCGAGCTTTAAAATGGCAGTGAGCGATACCAACGAGTATGAAGCTGAAGATACTGCATCCATCCACTTCCACATCCATCCATCATAAATGTATTCCACACAGCTATTCAAAAAAGCTTAACTGACGCAATGCCAGTTTTGTTTTTTTTCGTAACTTGAATACGGAAGGCCGTCTGGCGGAAACTAGATATTTTACTTCATAACTTAAATACGGATATTTTTTATACACAAACACATCGAATCGCTTCAGAAGGCCTTTATTAACCCCCCCTGAGCCGTGTGGAATAACGTTCTCCACAAGCAATAAAGGTTCAGATACTGGGTGGGATAGGGTGGGAGTCGACAAGTCCTCATTGAAGTGAGTCAACCAGTCCTCCGTCTTCTTTTCCTCGGCCGTTGGTGTCGCGGGCTCACTCCCCTGGTCAGATTCATGTCGGGGTTCCACTTCCGGGGGGATGGTGAGTCCTGTCCTCTCTTCCTTGGGCTCTGGCTCACTTGTCATGGTGGGTTGACCCTCAACATCTGCGGGGGGCACACGCGATTCCTCCATGGACACAACGCTCTCTAGACACCTAATTATGGTTTCCCTCCTGTCCAGTCCTGTGGTGTCTGGGAGGTCAGTGGGGTGTTTGAAGGTAGCCCCGATCCAGAACAAGGTCTTCAGGGTCTCGTCGTCAAGGGAGCTGGTGACGGCTAGGTGACAAAAGTCCTTTACAAATGAAAAAAATCATGGCTCTCCTGAGCCAGGATGATAATTCTTGCCCTATTGTCCATCTTTTGGCGGTCTGGTCTTCTGTCACGCTCTCAGGTGTATGCGTAGCAAACAAACAGATGAAGAGTCAGAAAGATAAAAATCCGAAGTTTAATCCAAACAGGCAGGGTAATCCAACAAAGGCTGATAAACACACCATAACGTAAATGTGACAAGAAAAAACACTAAGCGAACAGCAGGAACTTAAAGGATTAGTCCACTTTCAAATAAAAATTTCCTAATAATTTACTCACCCCCATGTCATCCAAGATGTCCATGTCCTTCTTTCTTCAGTCGAAAATAAATTAAGGTTTTTGATGAAAACATTCCAGGATTTTTCTCCTTATAGTGGACTTCAGTGGTCTCCAAACGGTTGAAGGTCAAAATGACAGTTTCAGTGCAGCCTCAAAGGGCTTTAAACGATACCAGACGAGGAATAAGGGTCTTATCTAGCGAAACGATCGGGCATTTTCTAAAAAAAAATCAAAATGTATATGCTTTATAGGCACAAATGATCGCATCACAAGTGCTTCCACCAGAATGCGATTCCGTATTCTTCAAAAAGCTTACGCTGAATGTCCTACACCTTCCTTATTCAACTTACGGAACGAATGCGGCGCCAGTTCCGTTTTTTCTGTAAGTTGAATAGGGAAGGCGTAGGACATTTAGCGTAAGCTTTTTGAAGAATACGGAATCGCGTTCTGGTGGAAGCACTTGTGATGCGATCATTTGTGCCTATAAAGCATATACATTTTGATTTTTTTTAGAAAATGACAGATCGTTTCGCTAGATCACGGTCGCGCTCCTCATGAGCAACGAGCCCGATTTCATCGCCGTCTGGTTCGGGTTCTGTAAACTGGGTTGTGCCGTGGCCGTAGATGACCGCTTCCGCTTTTTCTGTGGGGTAACGCAGTGCTGTTTTATCATATTAAATACATTTGTGTGTTGAAAGTTGTTATAATGCTACTCGGTGCGTTCGCTCGGTGGCTGCTATGAGACACTTGTTGCACACTGCAGTAAGCTAGATCGATATTAGGCATGGTAAAACATGGTACTCATGGTAAATCAAGAAGACAAGATTTAAACAAGACTAACCGTGTTGAGCTATATAACAATGATTAGTTTTCTGTCGGTGAATGTATCCAAACAGTTGCTCACCTGCAAGACAAGAGGGCATAACGCTGAGAACAAACGATGGGATGTCATATTCAGTTGCTGTCATATACTCTGATGTCATATTCAGAGTAACAGAGCAGTTCACTTGGAATTTGTGGAGTCCCTATCAGCATCAAGCTTTATTTGTGCTTTGTGTCGCTTTTTGGCAGTGAAGCACTTTTGTTCTGACAGGGGCAAATTTCATTGGAGCAGTCAAAGAATTTTTAAATTGACAGATTTGAAAGGCTTCTTGCAGAATCAAGGCTGCACTTGGATATTTAATGCCAAATATGGGAGGAGTGTGGGAAAGAATGATCGGGATAGCTAGACGTATTCTGGAGGCACTCTTGATATAAACTCCCACAAGACTCATGCATGAAGTCTTAACAACTTTAATGGCGGAAGTCATGGCCATTAGGAATTCCCGACCCTTAACCCCAATCTCAACAGATGCGGGCATGCCCCAAGTGCTCTCATCAGCAATGCTCCTAACTCAGAAGGTGAGTGTTGCTCCAGCTCCTCCGGGAAATTTTGAGTTAGGTCACCTGCACAAAAATCAGTGGCGTCAAGTCCAGATGTTGGCGGATTCATTCTGGAAGCGATGGAAGCAGGAGTACTTGTCTTCCTTGCAACCCAGAAGGAAATGGACAGAGGAGAGAGATCGTATTCAGGAAGGAGGCGTTGTTCTTTTGAAAGATGGGGAAGCTAAGTGCAGTGAGTGGCCAATTGGTCTCATAACAAAGACTGTAGCCTCATCTGATGGGAAAATTCGTAAGGTTATGGGTAAAGACTGCTAAGCAGGGGGTTGTCAGAGAGTACCTAAATGGGGGGGTCTAGTGCTATTTCATGCATTCTGACTTATTTACACTGTTAAAGAGTTGCATTCTCATGCTAAACATGGCCAAAGTTTCAAAACACGAGTTGCACGTATGACAGAGTATTTCTGTGCCAAACTCACTCCTTCTGGTTTCGGATACGTTTCAGAAGGGTTTTTTTTCAAGTATGGCCCTGTATCACGTAATAAAGTGCAAGATTCCATGTATGGGCACTTCTCCCTGATCAGCGTTAGCACACATCACCCAGAGTGAGAGCAAGAGCACGCCCATCAACGCGCTTCGTTCGGGTTACGGAAGCAGAGAGATTTTTCAACAGTGTCACCAAAGAAGTGTGTTTTTGGTTGTGAGGGAAAGATAACCTTTTTCAGCTTCCCAAAGAACCCAGCGTTAAGGCAACAGTTGATGCAGTTTGTTTTTCCGGGGCAGCAATGGATTTGTGCACGTATGTTTGTTTTGTTCCTGGAATTTCGGTGATGAATGTTTTGTAAACAAGTCCCAGTTCGACACTGGATTTACAGATCATGGGTGGTGAGTAAAACTGCATCAAATGTCTGTTTTGTTGGCAATCGGCACGCAGGTGCATATAATGTAAACAACACAAATGTTTTTGTTCCCTTTTCATTTATAATGATGTCACAACTTGCAGACGATCTCTACGCAAAAGCTGCACATGCTCGTGACTCTTTAGCTCTGCCCACAGCAGGCGCGCCACCAGGAGCTCGGCTTTATTCGGAAAGCGTATACAGCGTATATATACAGCGTATATATCTTTTATAAATATGATAAAACTAAAGATTTTTCGGAGATATGAAGGATGCAATACTACTCTATAGGTACTCAAGATTAACATGACATTGGAAGAAGCTGTGTGTGTAATGTACCCTTTAAGACTTATATGTGATTTTGTCTTACTTTTGTCAAGTATTTGAAATGCATAGTGGTATAACACAAGTTATACCAGGTGGGGAGTGTTCTGTGCAATATTAGTTTCTCTTTGGAAGCTGTACTTTGATTTGTGTAAGTGTCAGATCTGTTTCTGTGTCTTACGCTTTGTGGGACTTTTATGTTGACGTTTCTCTGTGCCTAGTTTCTGTGTTCTTTCCTGTGTCCTGTTTCCTGTTGCCAAGTTGTAGTTTTGTAGTTTTTTCCTTTTTCATTAGTCTGCTCCAGCAGTGTCAGTTTACCTTGTTTAGCTCATTAACCCCTCTGTATAAATAGCCCTTGTATTCTCTGGTTCTCTGTCGGTCGTTGTTTGATGCCATGCAGGTGTCTGCGGTTCCCTGTGTTTTCTCAGTGTTATTTTGTTCCTGATTTATGTTATGATTGTTTATTTTCATTAAAATCTCCCTGCATTTGGATCTTTACCTCTGCCTGCCGTCTTTGATTCCTCCGTTCCCTGACAGAACGACCGACCTACCAAATGGATCCAGCGGGGAGATTAACACATCTCCGTCAAGGAGAGAACAGCACTGAGGACTCAGTGCTCCGTTCACGCATGCCACTATGGGACCATAACTGGACGCTGGAATGCTACATGGGTCTTGCACTGGAACTGAGCGGCTCAGTATTGACTGTGGGTGTCAATACAGTAACACTTATGCCAGAGTCTCCAACCGTCATGGCCACCAAGTCACAGTTCCCAGTAGCCATGATCGTTGCAGATGAAGACTTTAGGATGGTCCATAGGTATTTAAGACTGGCATCAAGTCTGGAGGACACACCGCTTTGATCGGTGCGAGCAGATGGGGTCAAGTCTGGGGGCTTCAGCCAAAATGGCCGCCACGCCTGAGTCTTGTCCTGACTGAAGACTCAGGCGTGGCGGCCATTTTGGCTGAAGACTCAGGCGTGGCGGCCATTTTGGCTGAAGACTCAGGCGTGGCGGCCATTTTGGCTGAAGCCCCCAGACTTAACCCCATAATCCTGAGCCCTCAGCCGAGATGGCTGCCACGCCTGAGCCCTCAGAGATTGCAGTACTGGCCATTATGGCCACAGCCATTTGCTGTGTGTGGGCTGCGCACACATCAGCTCCAGCCCATGAGCCCGCTCCTACCCATAAGCCTGCTCCTGCCCATGAGCCCGCTCCTGTCAATGAGTCCACTCCAGAGTTTGCCCTGGTCCCAGAACCCAGCCTCGTGCCCTATGAACTTCTTGTCTGCCCTGATACGACCACGTTGGTCATCCCTGAGTATTCTGTCTGCCCTGATGCGACCACAGAGGTGGTTCCTGAGTTTCCTGCCTGCCTTGACACGACCGTTAAGGTCGTTCCTGAACTGTCTGCCTGCCTCAACAAGACCAGAGAGGAGGTTCTTGATAGAGCCTTGGAGAGCATTCCTAAGCCCCCTGCCCGTCCTGTTATGGCCCTAGTGGCCAACGCTAACCTTTTTGTGTTCAATGTTTCAGTTTTGTCTGATCAGCTGTGTTGGTCTGTAGATCCACCGGATCCACCGTGGAGGTCTACAACACCATCTGCACAACTACGTTGGTCATCTGCTCCACCGTGGGGATCTTCAATCCCGTCTGCACGGCTCTGGTGGTCATCTGCTCCACCGTAGGGGTCTTCAAGCCCGTCTGCACAGCTGTGGTGGTCTTCTGCTCTGCTGTGGGGATCTTCAGGCCTGACTACTTAGCTGTGGTGGTCATCCGCTCTGCCGTTGAGATCTTCAGCTACAACTGCACTGCTGGGGTGGTCATCTGCTCCTCCGTGGAGGTCTTCAGCTATGACTGCACTGCGATGGTGGTCATCTGCTTCGCCGTGGAGGTCTTCAGCTACGACTGCACTGCTGTGGTGGTCATCTGCTCTGCCATGGAGATCTTCAGCCCTGACTGCACTGCTGTGGTGGTCATCTGCTCTGCCGTTGAGATCTTCAGCTACAACTGCACTGCTGGGGTGGTCATCTGCTCCTCCGTGGAGGTCTTCAGCTACGACTGCACTGCTGTGGTGGTCATCTGCTCTGCCATGGAGATCTTCAGCCCTGACTGCACTGCTGTGGTGGTCATCCGCTCTGCCGTTGAGATCTTCAGCTACAACTGCACTGCTGGGGTGGTCATCTGCTCCTCCGTGGAGGTCTTCAGCTATGACTGCACTGCTATGGTGGTCATCTGCTTCGCCGTGGAGGTCTTCAGCTACGACTGCACTGCTGTGGTGGTCATCTGCTTCGCCATGGAGATCTTCAGCCCTGACTGCACTGCTGTGGTGGTCATCTGCTTCGCCGTGGAGGTCTTCAGCTACGACTGCACTGCTGTGGTGGTCACCTGCTCTGCCCTGGCTGCCTGCTCAGTCTTCTCCGCCCTGGCCGCCTGCTCAGACTGCTTCGCCCTGGTGGCCTGCTCAACCTGCTCCACCCAGGCCACCTGCCCAGCCTGCGCCACCCAGGCCACCTGACCAGCCTGCACCGCCCAGGCCACACGACCAGTCTGATCCACACTGGCCACCTGATCTGCCAGCTCTGCCCTGGCTACCTGATCCGCCCCAGTCCCCAACCTGCTTCCACTCTGCGTTCCTAACCCTGCATCCCTCCCCCTGTTCCGCCGCTGCTTTACCTCCCTCAAGGACCACTTGTGGAGCGTCTGGAAGCCGATCCTTTGAAGGGGGGTAATGTCAGATCTGTTTCTGTGTCTTGCGCTCTGTGGGACTTTTATGTTGACGTTTCTCTGTGCCTAGTTTCTGTGTTCTTTCCTGTGTCCTGTTTCCTGTTGCCAGGTTGTAGTTTTGTAGTTTTTTCCTTTTTCGTTAGTCTGCTCCAGCTGTGTCAGTTTACCTTGTTTAGCTCATTAACCCCTCTGTATAAATAGCCCTTGTATTCTCTGGTTCTCTGTCGGTCGTTGTTTGATGTCATGCAGATGTCTGCGGTTCCTTATGTTTTCCCAGCGTTATTTTGTTCCTAATTTATGTTATGATTGTTTATTTTCATTAAAATCTCCCTGCATTTGGATCCTTACCTCTGCCTGCCGTCTTTGATTCCTCCATTCCCTGACAGTAAGTAGTTTGTGTGTTACACCTTGTGGTGAAAAATGTTTTTACACTGTTCAATAAAACGCAACAGGAAGCACGTAAAGCAGTAGAAGAAGAGACTCGTTTTCTGTGATCTGCACTTTGGATGCACGTCATTGTTTGCTGTCTAATCCTTGGAGTAGATACGACCGTAAGTTATACATTTCATATTGAAAATAATGATGTGTTAGTTAAATTAAAAGCTGGTCATTATTAAGATGTTAGAGATCGATGTTTGATTCTGAAATCTAGCGCGATCTAACGGCTAAAATGCTAATGAAGCTGTGCAATCCCTTTTTTCTTCAAGCACATGTCGTTGACATATATCAGTTGTTTATTTAGTTGTTTTATTCTGTAAGTGAATGTTTGTGAATGTGAAAATATCCATGATATTTTGTAAATCACTTATAATTTGTATCTTTTGTTTCTTTCAGTTTTACAGTAAAGTGTGCATCACATAAGCACAATGAGGAATGTCTGTTTTTGCTCCGCCAAAAAAAATTATTACAATTGTAACGTGCATGTTAAGTCTTAGTTTTTTTTTTCACTCTTCCCATTTACCTGAGTTTCTAATTAGTTTCCATAGTCCTTAATTCCACACAACTGTTCTGTATCTATCTTGATTACGTTACTCTGGTATTTAAGTCCTGAGTTTCCTTAGTTCAGTATTCCGTATCACCAATGTTAGCGTGGTTGTTTCTGTTTATGGCCACGTTCACAAATCGACAGAATACGTTTGTCAGTCCTGTATTTGAGTCCTTAATATGGTTACGTTCACACATGCTCGTTCAAATGCTGTAATTTACAGGAGTGACAACCGTTTCTATAACCGAACTCACACCTGTAAATTTTCAGGACTCAGAACCGCATTCTCGGAAAACCTGTGCTGTGCGAATGGAACCGGACTGGACAACTAGTTGTCTGTCATGTCACACTGTGTGAGAGAGACGCCCTGCGCTGCACAAATGCGTGTCTGCCGTGTTTTTGCGGGTTTACGTGTGTGGTTTCGGAAACTTACAGCGAACGCGCAAGCAGCGCGACTCAAAAGTTCCACTTTCCACCCAGATATAAAAGCTGCTGTCGGTTAATGAAGATTTGATGGATGAAATCGTGGCTTAATACAGGCACCAGCCATGACAGAATACAGAACCTAGAGTAGATTTTTTTGCTGTTTTTCCCCCTTTTTTGATGCACTGTGGACCTACTAGCTGTCCGACTACTCTGCCTGGAACAGGAGCAGCGAAACCTAGAGGACCACACCAAGGATTTTTTAGATCTGCCATGCCTCACAAACTTTTCAGACCGATCGCTGTGCATATTTTTAAATGAACGAATGAACCACAAGGGCATGCCTGCCTGGTGTTGGTCCTCAGTGAAAGCCCGAGCCCCACTGTGATTCTGACTGTGCATGAGCCGGCAACACTATGTGACGCTGTGGGAGTACTTTTTGGAAGCAGCCTAATATTCCTGCTGCTGCCTGTATTTTTAATGTTAATCAAACAACAGTCTCACTGCAGAAAAATCACTCAATGCTCTTGACTGAATAACTTTTGTAACTTTAGAGTAACTTTAATATGGATTCATCTAAATTTAATTTATACAGTGAAGGCTATGCAGTGTTATTTTACGTTTTATTACTTTATTCAGTTTTTGTATCTACCTAATCTGTATCTAACAACTGTTACATCTACCTGGGAAACCTGAAAAAAATTGCATCTTTGTTCTGTTGTTTATTTATGCTGTTGTTGTAGTTTATTTGTTCTTATTTTATTATTTTATTACTTGACTTTAATAGTGCTTGAAATGTATATTTTACATTTATATTTTATATTTATGTCGAACTTTTCATTTGCATTGTTCTTGCATTCCATGTAAAAAGTCTGACGAGTGAAATAACAAATTACTAACCAATGACGACTCTATCTTCAGTATGTCCGTAGAGGGTTGAGGAGGGGTGTCAGTCGGGGGGCAGGGATGGGGACAAGGCCCATGTAATGGTAGTAAGCCTGGAGCATGACATGGTTCGTGGGCCGTGATAGGCATAAGACCGACCTCTGTGGCTGGGAGCATGACACTGTGATACCTCAAACACTGCTGACGGTCTCTGTTTTCTGTTCCCTACAGATGAATATGTCAGCATCTGTCTGGTGGGCTCTGCTCTGAGTGGTTACAGCAAAGAGGATCCTGATATGAACCCTCAACACCACAGCAGCTTCAATCCTACCACTAATGACCAAATACTTCACCCATTTAATGACAATGGGCACATGATACCTCAGATTCACCAGACTCTTCAAATTTCCCAAATACCTCAGATCCCAGGGAATGGTAATAGATTTAAAACACAACAACCTGTTTTTGGTAAGCAAAATCTTATGACCAAGAATAAGTCTTTCTGGCTTAAAAAAAAAAAAAAAAAAAAAAAAATCACTGAGCAAATAATAATAATAATAATATTAATAAATTAAATAAATATTTTATAATATAAGTTTGAAATAATTAAATTTTTTAATGTTTTAGATAGAAGTCTTTATGCTCACTAAGGTTGCATTTAATTGTTCAAAATACAGTTAAAAGCAGTAATATTGTGAAATATTATTACAATTTGAAGTAACTGTTTTCTATGTGAATATGTTGTAAAATGTAATTTATTCCTGTGTTCAAAGCTGTATTTTCAGCATAGTCCAGTCTTCAGTGTCACATGATCCTTCAGAAATCATTTGCTGATTTGCTGCTAACTAGAAATCTGTTACTTTGAATTGTAATAATATTCCACAATATTACTGCTTTTCCTGTATTTTCAAATAAATACAGCCTTGGTGAGCATAAGAGACTTCTTACAAAATTAATAGAAATATCTTAGTTATTGCAAACTTTTTTTTGATTCCATGCAAATAAAATAAATCATTTAACAACAATCTGTTCTTAGGCTGCTTATGAGGCCCTGATGAGTTTTTTTTATTTTTTTTATTGCAGTTAGTGTAAATGAGACCATGAACAGGTGTCGCCTGTTTCCAAATCTGTGTCTAAATGGACGCTGTGTACCCATGGGGTCTGACTACCGCTGTGACTGTAACACTGGATACAGAGAGGACAACAGAGGAGAGTGCTCAGGTAATTTCACCTCAACGCTATGGTCTATTTGTCTACAAAATCAAATTCTAGCATTGTCTTTAACTTAAATCAGACATTTAATGAATTGTGTTCAGTTGCTCAGTCAGTACCAAAAGAATTATAAATGATCCAGAATCTGAACCGACATCTCAAAGAGCCTCAAAAGAAAATATGGACAACTATCAACTTCCTAAAGCAATGACTTTCACTGACTGATGTAAGTGTTGTGTGTTTTCTGCTCAGATGTAGATGAGTGTGCGTTTGAACCCTGCACTAATGGACACTGTATCAACACTCCTGGTTCCTACTACTGCAGATGCCACACAGGCTTTCTCAGAGTTCCAGGAAAACAGACCTGCATTGGTAAGAATAAACCCATTTATTCATTTAGAGATAAATTTAGATATATACATATATATTATATAATATACATTTAGAGAGCAAATCCCACATTTAAATGTGGATGTCACTCCTGAAACTTTACAGCGTGTACGTACCCGTTGGACCTCTTAGCAGCATGATAAAACGTTTATTCAAATCTGAATGGATTATATCAAGCGTGCAAAGAGCGCTCCCTTTATAATCACTAAAAAGCTGTCACTTCAGGTCATCGTGATCTCACAGCTACCCTTTTTTTGCAACAACTTCCGTTATAATCAGGGCTGTCAAACGTGTTAATTTCTGTGATTAATATTTTCTGTTTAACGCGTTAAAATTATTTAACACAATTAACAACAATTAGCATCTGTTTTTTTTTTTCCCCCTTCCTGGCATACTTTGGTTAGCATTTCAATATATGATTTCACCATGAGCTCCCAGGATACTCATGATGTGGTCACAATGTGAGGTCACAGCAAGCTAATAGTGTAACCTCATAGCGCACTCACTATGTGCTCATACTATGGTCAAAATGTGAGGTCACAGCACACTCACTGTGCGCCCATACTGTGAGCTTACAGGATACTCATGATGTGGTTACAATGTGAGGTCACATCGAGCTAAAAGTGTAATCTCACAGCACACTCACTGTGTGCTCATACTATGGTCAATGTGAGGTCACAATGCACTCATACTATGGTCAGTGTGAGGTCACAGCGCACTCACTGTGCGCTCATACTATGGTCAATGTGAGGTCACATCGCGCTCATGTGCTCATGCTGTGAGCTCACCATGTGAGACCACAGTGATATGATTGTGTTAAACTCTCATTCTGTTAGTTTAGTGTGAGTTCACTGTGATCTAAAATTTCTTTAATATTGGTCAGTTATATCACAAACATCATGAAGTTCATACTTTACAAGTCTAAGAGCATGCCAGTCCTCGAGAATTTTTCATTTCCTAACACAGCCGAATTTAAGCCTGGATATTTATGGACCTTATGGACCGCTTCTGGTTTTGGTCCCACAGGACCAAAATGAATAGTCTATTCTAGGTATTATATGTTTGGCTAGAATATGGTGAAGCTGTATTCACTTCTGTGATGATATTGTTTGTAGACGTTGACGAATGTCTTCAGAATGGGGTGCTGTGTAAGAACGGCCGCTGTCTGAACACAGAGGGCAGTTTTCAATGCATCTGTAACGCAGGATTCAAGCTCACACCTGATGGGAGAAACTGCATAGGTAAAACACTGACCACCACATAGTCAACATTTTTCAGTTCATAGCAGTTAAATGTAATCATTTTACACGCACACATGCAAATATTTTTGCTATAATACAGCAATTACGTTAGATTAGCCTAAGGCCAAATTAACTTAACATAACAGGGATGGGCAGTTATAGAGGGTTAGAATGTGGATTATCTGCAGTAGTCCCTACAGTAAGAGTGTACAATTTATAGGAGTTTCCTTTATTCTCAATCAGATAATGATGAATGTGCCGCCACAAACATGTGTCTTAACGGAATGTGCATCAATGAAGACGGCAGCTTTAAATGTGTATGTAAACCTGGATTCACCCTCAACTCCAGTGGCCGATACTGTACAGGTGAACTCCCTTTCTCATTTCTAAAAATAACATTACTGTAAAAATGACAATTACTGAAATGAATCATTTGTTTTTCAGATTTAGTTTGTAACGTGTGCTTACATTTGAATATTTGTGAATAGAGTTGGGTTTTGTGTTAATGGGGGTGTGTGTGTGTGTGTCTCACAGATATCGATGAGTGCCAGACTCCAGGTGTGTGTATGAATGGACAGTGTGTAAACACAGAGGGCTCTTTCAGGTGTGAGTGTTTTGCTGGTCTTACTGTAGGAGTAAGTGGCCGCATATGTGTAGGTAAGAGCTAGTTAAACTTGCATGCACAATAATGTATTGTCCAGAAAGTCTGACTTATTAAAATCCCAAATAAAGGGTACTAATTTACTTGTGCAGTCTATTTTCATGCGTAAGAAATCATGTTCTCTTTGTGGGACAATATGGTAACTGATCTTATGACAGATAAATGAGTGACAGCCCAAATAGCCAATCTAATCGCTGCGATGAGAAGCCTTGTTGCCATATAATATTTTGCCGTCAAGCCTTACTGAACTGTCGGACACATACAAACCTCCTGTTTTGTCAAATTCCTTTAATAATGGTAAAAGGTGTTATGACACATGTAATTTGCATACTAGATACCAAAGTGGCTATTTTAATGAAGTTTCTTTTGTTCCGTTCCAGAAACCAGCCAGTAAACTCAAAAAATGCAAGCATTGGATCAGACTTGCTATGGTGCTATGTCTGCAGATATCTTATTTTTACTTTAAATAAAATGCTAGTTTTTTATTTTCTGCCATCTAATGACAATTCTAAAAGTAAAAGTGACAGTTGGCTACTGTTGCTATAGCAAATGCAACTTTAATGTGCATCTGATTGATAGATAAACCATGCACTTATTGTTCTTAACATTGTGGTTAAGCAAACAGTTTGCCTTGTACATTCAGCTTAGCAGTATTAATACCGTGTCAAAGAGGGCAATTTTCAATTGAACCATGCATATGAATTTTAAACGCTTACATTATGTTCTTGCATATTTAATTCAACTGCTCAGAGGCAGCCAAAATCACTCTTTAAAATCAATCAGAGCTAGAGAAATTAATCTTTACAAGTAAATATAAAAATACATATTCATGAGGAAACATTTTCTCATCTTGAGAGCAGGAAAATAGAAATGTAACTATATCTCAATTTGTTGCCAGTTTGTGTTTATCTTGTATTTATTTTGTGTAATTTTTGTATTTATCTGACACCCAAACTTGGATTCGATTAGGACAACAGGTAAATTTACACTACAGGTGCTGGTCATATAATTAGAATATCATCAAAAAGTTCATTTTTTTTATTATAAATTATTTTTAAAAATGAAACTTTCATATATTCTAGATTCCCTACATGTAAAGTAAAACATTTCAAAAGTTTTTTTTTTTTTTTAAATTTTGATGATTAGAGCGTACAGCTCATGAAAGTCCAAAATCCAGTATTTCAAAATATTAGAATATTTCCTAAGATCAATCAAAAAATGGATTTGCAAAACAGAAAAGTTCAAGTTCTTTAAAGTATGTTCTTTTGTGCACTCAATACTTGATCGGCAGGACATATTACAGCAAATGACTTGCTCCTAGCACAAATTACTGCATCAGTGAAGTGTGGCATGGAAGTGATCAGCCTGTGGCACTGCTGAGGCACTATTGAGCCTTCAGATCATCTGTATATTGTTGGATCGACTGTTTCTCATCTTTCTCTTGAAAATATCCCATAGATTCAGGTCAGGCATATTGGCTGGCCAATAAAGCACAGTAATATCATGGTCAGCAAACCACTTGGAAGTGGTTTTTGCACTGTGGGCAGGTGCTAAAGTCCTGCTGGAAAAGGAAATCAGCATCTCCATAAAGCTTGTCAGCAGATGGAAGCATAAAGTGCTCCAAAATCTCCTGGAAGATGGCTGCATTGACTCTGCACTTCATAAAACACAATGGACCAACACCAGCAGACGTCACGGCCCCCCCAAATCATTATTGACTTCAGAAACTTCACACTAGACTTCAAGCAGCTTGGATTCTGTGCCTCTCCAGTCTTCCTTCATACTCCGGGACCATGATTTCAACATGAAATGCAAAATTTACTTTTATCTGAAAAGAGGACTTTCGACCACTGTTCACTGTCCAGTTCTTTTTCTCCTTAGCCCAGGTAAGATGCTTCTGACGTTGTCTCTGGTTCAGAAGTGGCTTGGTAGTCCTTTTCCTGAAGATGTCTGAGTGTGGTGACTCTTGATGCGCTGACTCCGGCTTCATTCTACTCATTGTGAAGCTCTCCCAAGTGTTTGAATCGGCTTTACTTGACAGTATTCTCAAGCTTGCGGTCATCCCTGTTGCTTGTGCACCTTTGCCTACCCAATTTCTTCCTTCCAGTCAACTTTGCATTTAATATGCTTTGATACATCACTCTGTAAACAGCCACCCCATTCAGTAATGACCTTCTGTGACTTACTCTCTTTGTGGAGGGTGTCAATGATTGTCTCCTGGACCATTGCCAAGTCAGCAGTCTTCCCCATTAGTGTGGTTTCAAAGAACAAAAGATACCCGGAATTTATACTGTAGGGATGGTCATTTAATGAAACTCAAATGTAAATATTCTAATTTTTTGAGATACTGGATTTTGGACTTTCATGAGCTGTACGCTCTAATCAACAAATTAAAAAAAAAAAACTTTACATGTAGGGAATCTAGAATATATGAAAGTTTCATTTTTTTAAAATAATTTACAATAAAAAAAATGAACTTTTTCACGATATTCTAATTATATGACCAGCACCTGTATATAGAACTTGTAAAACTTGAAATATGATGAACTGCAGCATTTACCTAAAAAATGGATAAAATATCTCGCAAGGATTTCTGCACAGGTACTTAGATGTTTTTTGTAGCTGCATTTGTGGTCCATGGGCAGTGGTTTTTGGTTCTTGTTGTGTTTCCTGTAGCAGTGTTGTATAGTTTTGACTGTATTCCTCACATATTTCTGTTGCAGACACACACATGCACAGCACCTGTTATGGAGCTGTAAAAAGAGGCTTATGTTTACGGCCCTTCCAGCGAGCTGTCACCAAGTCACAGTGCTGCTGTGCCAACCCTGACTATGCCTTTGGTGAGCCGTGCCATCCCTGCCCTAGCAAAAACTCAGGTATTTGTTACCCTGCTACACTGATTATACTGATTACTGTTACTGTGATTAACATGTTGTTTGTTATTTTTTTATTTTTGGAAATTGTACTGTTTGGTACAGTATAGTTGTACAGGCCTGAAGAGATGTGTTGAGTATGTTTCAGACTTGCAACTTGTTCCTTCACATTTTTGATGTGAAGACATTGGTTAAACATGGTGTGAGGTTGGGATAGATATGAATGTCCAGGGTAGAACTCACTCAGTTTTGAAGTATTCAAACATGTGTGTTGTGGCATATAGGAGTGAAGCACACACTCAACACAACAGTTTACAGGTTTTCTAAACATGGATCTTATTTCTTTCTTTCCGGCTGTTGATTTTCATGCACTGTTACTCTTAATAAGAGAGTTTTGTGAGGAGAATCAAACCAAAATTAAGAACATATGGAAATTAACCACTGCTAAGACCAGCTCTGCTTAATTAAAGGATCTATAAACAAATGAATCAATTAATAAATGTTTTCTGTCTAGCATGTATTCCATAAATGTCTCCCAAATGTATTCCAATCATGTCTTTTTTACTTGAATATTTAATGAAGATTATGATCTACTGTTCCCGTCATTTATCTTGTAGCTGCTTAGTTTTCATATAATAAATGTGTGAGTTGTTCTGAGGAGGGGAGGGGGGACTTTTTTTGCAAAACGTGTTAGATGCAGTTTATTCAAGCTAATGCATTCATAAGTATTAGTCTAATTAAACAAAATCTGTAAAGCATGTTATAATTTCACACAGATAATAAGGTTTTGTACTCTCTTGCTGTTCTAGTTGAGTTTCAGGCCCTGTGTGCGAGCGGTGTTGGATTTTCTGCTGATGGCAAAGGTAATTCTGATGTCATGCTTCATGTTTTATACTACTAACAGTGATAGGCTAAAGGTTGGAATAAATTACGTAACTTTTTGAACCGATTTACAGTCTGGACGAGTTGACAAAAGTCTGCAGATTTTGGGAGAAATCGTGTAGCGCGTACTGAGTAACTTAAACCATAAAAACACTATTAAATATTAACTGAAATAAAATGAAATATAAAAAACCCTTTAACTTATTTCAGCTAGTTGCCAAGGCAACATTTCTCATTTTTATTTACCTTAATTTGATCTACTAAAATAACAAACTAAAATTGGAATAAAAATGAATAAAAAATACATACATATTTAAAAAAAAAAACCTAAAACTAATAAAATGACACTAAAACTTTAACTAACGAAAACGCAAAATATAAAAATAAAATCTAGTTAAAAATATTAACAAACTATAATAGTATCCCAATGATATACTAAAAATAACACTGCTATCCAGTTGGAAGAAATCAAGCATGTGTGATGTTTTGAGCTGATTTTAGAATGCATATTCTTGTCATTTGTCATGCATCTTCTAGCAACAAAGGCGCATGTTTCTGAATGAGTTTTTGTGTTTGGAATGACTTGAAGTCTGGTAATGTGTGATCCTCAGTCGTTTTGTGTAATAAAGCCCAGTTTTTTTCTTAAACCATTTAAAAAGTCAACAAGTGTACAATGCCCAGTGTTTTAAAACCTGTTCAAATTTTAAAGTCTTCCGACCTGTATTCCAACAGAATTACTGTAACATATGTTGTTAATTCACATTGCAATTCTGGGTCCCACTTTATATTAAGTGGCCTTAACTACTATGTACTTACATTTAAATTAATCATTTGATACAATGCACTTATTGTGTACATACATGTTTTTACATTGTACTTATATTTTAAAAACACCTGCATGTAATTACATCTGTAATTAATTTCTGTAAGTACACTTATAATTACACTGTTGATCCATCCCTTACACCTTACCCCTACCCTTAAACCTACCCATACCACCAAAGCTTTCCCTAACCTTACCCTTATCCCACCTCAATAGCAGCAAAAGTGTTTTGCAATTCAATATGAACTCAATAAGTACATTGTACTTATTTTTTGACGTAAGTACGTAGTAGGCCACCTACTATAAAGTGGGAGGGACCCAATTCTGCATTCACTGTGTTGTCATAACCTCATGTAACTGTGCTCACTACAAGACAGACTTCTCCATTTCTCACATTGTGAAATATGAAAGTGTCATTTTACTTTTAAATGAATTGAATGAACTTCACACTATTTTGTATTTCTTTGTGAGGCAGACATTAATGAGTGTGCTCTGGATCCTGATATCTGCTCTAATGGAGTGTGTGAGAATCTCAGAGGAACTTTCCACTGCGTCTGTAACAGAGGCTATGAAAGTGACCAGACTGGCAGAAACTGTCTGGGTCAGTTGACCTTTAGTATACGCAGATGAGTAACTCCAGTGAGACCTTTCTGATAGCGCACTACACAACTCACACCTGTGAGATCACATTCAGAGCTTTGTCTGTTCAGTGTCTATGCAGCAGTCACTGTTGAGTTCATACAGTTTTTTGCTTGTCATTTGACTGGATACATTCTGTTTAATGCAAATTGATGTAAATTGTCTACACTGTAGTTTGAAGTTTCCTAAAGGATATTGCTGTACAGTGTAAAAAAAAAAAAAAAGATATATTATGATGTGGAATTACAGAAGTCAAATGTTATCTGATGTGTCTCAAGACCCAGCATCCTCTCAGGGTTTGCCATCTGTGTTTACAGATATTGATGAATGTGTAATAAACAGTCTCCTATGTGATAACGGCCTGTGCCGGAATGTTCCTGGCAGCTACAGCTGCACCTGCCCGGACGGATACACCTTTAGACACGACACAGAGACGTGTGAGGGTCAGTTACAACTGATTTAGCAGCCTCTTAAATGACCAGGTGACTCAGGTTCTTGTCGCTCCAGTTTTTTTTATTGCAGTTTCCCTATGTATGTAGAAACATGATGTAAATTCCAAAGACAGGTGTTTACAGTATTCCACCTGAAATGAGACAGGCCTTACATGCCCTAACATGTCTGGTGAAGTAGATCAGGGGTGCAGTTTTTTTTTTTTTTTTTTTTTTTTTTTTTTTTTTTTTTTTAAAATGATGTATTTGAAAGAAGTCTCTTCTGTTCACTAAGGTTGCATTTATTTCGTTAAAAAATACAGTAAAACATTAATATTGTGAAATATTATTACAATTAAAATAACTGTTCTAATAACTTCTATTTAATTATATATTGTAAAATGTAATTTATTCCTGTGATCAAAGCTGAATTTTTAGCATCATTACTCCAGTCTTCAGTCTCACACGATCCTTCAGAAATCATTCTAATATGATTTGATGCTCAAGAAACATTTCTGATTATTATCAATGTTAAAAATAGTGCTGCTTCATATTTCTGTGGAAACTGTGAAAAGAACATTTGTTTGAAACAGAAATCTTGTAATGCAGAGTCAGCGGAGTGAGGATCCATCTGCAGCTTAATTTTAGCCAGAGTCAAACAGTACAGGGTCGTAACACAGCAGTGGCAATGGCGGAGACAAAACAGAATCGCAAAAATGGACAAGCTTGGGTTGAGGCAGGTGGCAAACATACACAGTCCAGAAATCAGGCAAAAGGTCAGGGCAGGCAGAGTACAATCACAATCCAATAAACAGGCAATAGTCGGGGCGGGCAGCAGAGAATCAGATAACAGGAAAACAGTCCAAGATCAAACACAGTATAACAATTCACAAAGAAACGCTCGGAAATGACCACTGTAGCAAATCAAGACTTCACAATGGTGGTGTGTGTGTGTCTTGCTTAAATAGTGTGTGTGTGTGATGAACAGCAGGTGTGTGCACAATCAGTCCCAGGTATGAGGGCCTATGGGAAATGGAGTCCAAATGCAACAGTCAATATTCTGGTGAGCGCTCCCTCTGATGATCCGGAGGAAGCGGAGAGGGAGCCTCACCTGTAACAGATCTATTGCAACATTATAAATGTTTACTGTCACTTTTGATCAATTTAATGTGTCCTTGCTGAAATTAGTATTATAATAAGTATTAATTTCTTTAAAAGAAATTTACCCCAAACTTTTGAATGGTAATGTATCATTGCTTCCACAAAAATATGAAGCAGCACAACTGTTTCCAACATTGATGATAATCAGAAATGTTATATATAGAATAAATTACATTTTACAATATATTCACAGAAAACAGTTCTTTTAAATTGTAATAATATTTCACAACATTACTCTTCACATTTATGATCAAATAAATGCAGCCTTGAGCAGAAGTATATGCAGAAGAGACTTCATTCAAGTTACTAGCGTACATATTTTTAATATTCTAGCGCTTTTCTCTCATCAGTCAGATCATATAACTTTTCAGATTGTCCAACCAATCAGTGATCTGTTTCCAGACGTGAATGAGTGTGCGAGCAGCCCGTGTGTTAATGGACTCTGTAAAAACAGTGCGGGTTCCTTCTCCTGTGAGTGCTCACTAGGAAGTAAACTGGACTCTACTGGACTTTTATGTGTTGGTAAATGTACATGTTAAATCATGCACACACACCTCAAGAAGATTTTAATTTCATCATTCACATATGTTTGGGAAAAACACAAATTTAAAAGAAATGCATTTTAATTTATTTACATGTTTCTCAATATTCAAAAAGACTGCATACTGTGTTCTTTTTCTGTTCTGTTATTGTGTGTGTACTTTGATTGTGCTCATGGAGGTTTATTTCCACAGACAGTCTGAAGGGCTCGTGCTGGTTGACCCTCAGGGACGGCCGCTGTGAAGTGAACATTAATGGAGCTACACTGAGGTCACAGTGCTGTGCCACGCTGGGAAAGGCCTGGGGCAGCCCATGTGAACCATGTCAAACCGGTATGAAAACACTGCTGCTTATGTACAGAGTTTTAGAAGCACAAGCTACTTAGTACTACTGTAGTGTACTAGACTCTACCGTTAAAAAGTTTGGGGTCAGTACGATTTTTTAATGTTTTTGAAAAATGTCTCATGTTCACCAAGGCTGCATTTATTTGATCAAAAATAAAGTTTTTTTTAGGTTTGTGCAGGAAGTCAATATCTTTGTTTAACCAGGAAAAGGTCACTGACATTAAAAATATCTTTTAGAGGAGTGTCCTGGCCCGAATAAGAAGCTCAAATTTACATATACAGTACATATATATTTGGGTAACACTTTACAATAAGGTTCATTAGTTAACTACAGCATTTATTAATCTTTGTTAATGTTAATTTCAACATTTACTAATACATTATTAAAATCTTATTAAAATTAGTTAATGCACTATGAACTAACATGAACAAACAATGAACAACTGTATTTTCATTAACTAACGTTAACGAAGATTAGTAAATACAGTAACAAATGTATTGCTCATGGTTAGGTCATGTTAGTTAATACATTAACTAATGTTTAACTATTGAACCTTATTGTAAAGTGTTACCTATATTTGTTATATACAACAAGTAGCAACATATAATTTAAAAAAAAACACACAAAACAAACAAAAAATTTGAGTGTTTTTATGTGAGACAAGTCTTACTGGAATTACATTTCAGGCAGTTCAGAATCACTTCTTTCTTTAATCTTTGAAACTTTGCAGACCTTTTACATTCACAAACAGCCATATTACATGCTGCATGAAAGGTAATATTCGAAAAAGCATAATAGGGGCACTTTAAAATGTAATTTATTCCTGCGATCAAAGCTGAATTTTCAGCAGCCATTACTCCAGTCTTCAGTGTCACATGATCCTTCTGAAATCATTCTAATATGCTTGCAAAATCTGTTTGTGACCAGTTCATTGGGCGATAAGGCATATTTCAAAGTGCTTTGTACTCATTAGTGTCATATGAATACTTTTAATATTTTATAAGCAGTGCTGACAGTATCTGTTCCTTGTTTTTATGTTGTTTGTTGTCGTCTATTTTTATTTCTGTTTTGAACATTTAAAAAAGAAAATAACAAAAAAGAGATCATTCTAATATACTGATTTGGTGCTCAATAAATATTTCTTATTATCAGTGTTGAAAATAGTTAATGCTTAATATGTGAAAGCTGTGATACTTTTTTGGAGGGATTCTTTGATGAATAGAAAGTTAAATAAAAATGTTTAATAATTTGATTTTAATAAATCTTTTTACTAGAGATGCACCGATGTATCGGCCGCCGATATTTATAGGCTGATTTTTGCTCAGTTTACAACCATTGGTATATCGGCTGCCGATATTTATAGGCTGATTTTTGCTCAGTTTACAACCATTGGTATATCGGCTATAGCAGGAAAAAGGCCGATATAACAAACCGATGGTTTATTAATTAACTGTGTGAAGGCAACTGAGCTGTATAATGTCTGCTGCATAATCCTAGCGCTGCTGTCTGCACTTTAATGTTAATCAAATAACAAAAGATTGCACACTATCCTTGACTAAAGAGCTTTTGTAACTTTCATAAGTGTAGCGGACCACATCCGAATGATGGCCAAAACTTTACTGATGTCTTAAGTTTATTGCGTCCGTTTTCACTCCAAAAAAAATCACCATAAGAGCTAAACAAAACACAGATGTACATTAAACTCTCTCCGTTGCATTATCATCAACATACAGCGAATTACACAAAACACTTATTACAACTAACAGTAAACGAATATATATACAGACCTTATGCCTTTTCGGGGGGTGCTTAATAAACTGAAATCTGCAAAATAACTCAGAATAACTACATGCTCTCCCTTTCATTACCCGTATAGCTCCATAGACAAGCCAAAATAAGAGTCAGAAAGATTAATCATAATAAAGTCTGTTACAATAGGGAAGGATTTATATGTATTTAATTTATACAGTGAAGAATATGCAGTGTGATTTTACATTTGTTTACTTTATTTCTGTACCTGAAAACTGTTAAACCTACCTAAAAAGCACTGTTTATTTCATATGTATCTTTGTTCTGTTGTATTTATGTAGGCCTGCTAAATGTTAATTGGATCAAATCCATGTTCATTAGAAATTATTTGATGATGCAACATTAAACTAGCTAGTATAATTTAATGCAGGTGTTTTGGAACTTTGCTGATTTAAAACATGATCAAAATACTGTCTATCTTGATGACAAAATGTCAAATAATTTTTGGCCCCAAAAAATCCTATTGGTGCATCCCTACATTTTACTGTCTCTTTTGATCAATTTATTGTGTCCTTGTTGAGTAAAAGTATTAATTAGTAAAAAAAAAAAAAAAAAAAAAAAAAGAAACCTTTGAATTATAGTGTATATGTTAAGTATATTTGAATTTCAACCTGATTCGTTTATTGGCCCATTACACTATGTGATTAAAAATATTCACATTTTTGTTTAAATAAATAAATAAATAAATACTTGAAAATGTTTTAAACGTTTTTACTAGTATTTTATTAATTTAAAAAGGTGTATGTCATTTCAAAGCTATGGATTGTGATATGCTTTTTATTTCATGAATACTATTATTTATATTTTTGCAGATCCTGTATGTGAACAAGGATTTGCTCGGCCAAGAGGGGCTTCATGTGAAGGTGACTGTGTCATATTGAAGTGACTGACAAACTGTAAAATCTCTGATTTGTTTTAAGCTTACCTAGTTAATCACAATGCACTTCTCTGTTGCTTTTGCTCTGTGTAGACGTGAATGAGTGTGAGGTGTTTCCTGGTGTGTGTCATAATGGACAGTGTGTGAACACTAGAGGTTCCTTTAAATGTCAGTGTCCAGAGAGTCTTACACTGGATGTCACTGGACGTCTCTGTGTGGGTGAGTCACGTTGGAGCATCAACTGGCCCCAGCTCTTTGTCATAGTCATTCACCTTCACCATAGCCACTTTCATTGACTTTAATGCCCTGAAATATATTTTCTGTTCTGGCTCTTTCGAAATCTTTCTGATCTTGTGCGACCATAAATATTTTTTATAATCACTTAACCACTACTCAGATAACTTTATTTTATATCAACAGTGACAGTTACACTGCTGAAGCTATTTTGTAGTCTGTATGATTTTATCATTGAATTAAATGGTTAGTTCACACAAAAATGAAAATTCTGTCATCATTTACTTGCCCTCATATCATTTCAAATCCGTAAGACTTTTGTTTATCTTCAAATAAAAATAAAGTTACAAAATACAAACACAAATAAAATTATTTTTTAAAACAAACAGATTTAAATGTGCTTGTTTGCGTTCCGGAACTAATGAAGTTTTTATTCTCTTTCGGTCAAGTCTCTTAACACAGACCACTCTATGGGAGTTGCGCCCTTGCATGACTGTTCTTGAAGCTTTCCTTGAACATGCCTTAGGCAACGTGAATTAGCCCATTCACATTTAAAATTTTGCTCTTCAAGACTCACTCTTGAGCTTGTGAATGTTATAAACCACATCACTCAGTGCAGTTGAATAGCTTGCATCAGAGGGTTATCTTCCAGAGCATTGTGGTGGTTGTGACAGATCCTATTTCAATATAAGCTTACTTGCTGCCTCAGCTTGTGAAGAAGCTGTTGCAGTTTGTTTTGTCTAAGCACTGTTTAGACCGGTGGCTTCGGCTTGCTGGAGGACTGTAAAGAAAATGTCCGGTTACCTAGTGTAACCTCTGTTCTCTGAGGGAAAAGAAAGAGACACAGACCAGGGCTGCCCCACAATTTTGCTCATCTTTCAGAGCATATAATTCTAAATGTGAATGGGTTTGTTGTAGTAAGTTGTGGCCATAGAGCCAGCCACCATTTCATGTTGGCTAAGGCGTGAATGAGAGTTTTAAGAACAGTCGCATATAGGCACAACTCCCATAGAGTGGTCTGTGTCTCGCTCCTTTCCCTCAGAGAACGTCTTAGGGTTACGCATGTAACACTGGTTCCCTTTCAGTCAGTCACGTTCGACGTTACGTCAGAAATGAAATGACGAATTAGGATCTCGTCTGAGAGCCCAATCACCTTCGAGTGTAAACTAAATAAACCAATGGACATTGACGTGCAAGATTTGCATCACGCACTCCTCCCCTGCAAAGCGGGTATATAAGGAAGAGCGTGTGCAATCGCACATTCAGCTTTTTGCTTCAGAGCCGAACACTTCTGTTGTTCTGCTGCAATCATCTGTTCGAGTTACTCAAACTACGAATCAGGAAGAAGCTCTGCATTCATCATTGTTGGTGTGATGGCGCTGCAGCTGTGGTTGCAATTTCAATGAGTTTTCTGCTGTTCTCATACAGCTAAAAGAGCTTTGTTGCACACTGCAGGCTGCACTAATTCCTGCAAGCTGTGCCATGACCATTTCCCCTGTGCACTTCAGCACTGTAAAAGAGTTATTTTCCTAAAAGAGCAGCACGGGTGTGACATTGCATCTTTTTCAAGATGTCTTTCCACCTGCGTGTTTCTGGATGCAGTCATTACCTGGTCCTGTCTGACAGTCATGATTGTTGCCTCACGTGTTTGGGTGTGAAGCACGCTGAGGTGGCTTTTGTGGATAAGTCATGTACCCACCTGCACTCCAGTGCAGTCTCAGCAGCAGCCTCCACCTAGACCACAGCGTGAAGCAGCCGCAGTAACGCCACTAGGATTGCTACATATGAGGCCGCTTCAGCACTGGCTTCACGGCCGAGTGCTAAGATGGGCGTGGCAACGCGGCATGCACCAGGTGGCAATCACTCCGGCCTGTCACCAAACCTTCAGCCCATGGTCAGACCTTGCATGTCTACGGGCAGAAGTTTCCCCTAGAAAAAGTGTCTAGGCATGCGATCATCTCCACGGATACCTCCGCCACCTGCTGGGGTGCCATGTACAACGGGCATGCATCTAAGGTTGCTTCGTGCTGTTCACATTCCAGGCATGCTCAATCATGCACCCGATGAGCTCTCATGACAGCCTACGCTTCCGGGAGAATTGAGACTCCTATTGGCCCAACCGGACCTGGTTCCCAGATTTCACGCTCCTCACGACAGCCCCTCCCTGGCACATTCCTCTGAGGAAGGACCTGCTTTCTCAGAAACGGGGCACCCTATGGCACCCGCCTCCAGACCTCTGGAATCTCCACGTCTGGTCTCTGGACGGGAGATCTACCTCAAGCAGTGGTAGACACTATCACTTCAGCAAGAGCACCCTCTACAAGGCACGCCTGCGCCGTGAAGTAGGAACCTGTTAGTCAGGTGGTGTTCTTCTCAACGAGAAGACCCCCGAAGATACTCGATCAGAGCCATGCTTTCCTTCCTACTAGAAGGGCTGGAGTGAAGGCTGTCTCCCTCCACCCTGAAAGTTTATGTTTCCGCTATTGCAGCAACCATTCGGAGGAATGTGCCAGGGAGGGGCTGTGTAGAATGTGCGAGGAGCGTGAGATCTGGGAATCAGATGGAGTGCATGATTGGCTCCATTGGCTCAGGTGAGATCCCAATTCTGTCTGTTCAGTTCTGACGTAACGTCTCTGTTCCCCTCCTTCAGGGAATGAGGGTTACATATGTAACCGAGAACGAGACACTGCATCATGGTGTTGACACTATGTGAATGCATCCAGGCATGACCGGTGTCTGAAGGATGTGTAAAAATGGCAATCTTGATTGGCCAACAACAATACTATGACATGACATGGAGCGCCAGATCGTATAAAAGGGAGCCTGCATTAGACGTTACCAGCTTCATTTTCTGAAGGAGACACGCAGGTTTGCCCGAGGCATGACAGTGTGATGCAGTGTCTCGTTCCCTTTTCAGGGAACCGGGGTTACATATGTAAGCCCTAAGACGTTCCCTTTCGAGGGAACTCAAAACTGCACCATGGGTTTGACGCTGTGGGAACATTAATACCAACTACGCCATGCTGAGGGAATGCCTGCTACAACTAAGCTGTAAACTGTGCACAATCATAGTGAGTTAGACATAACTCTTCAATTTCAAATCCGGAGTTGCGCATCCAACACCACCAGGTGCATCTTATGTGGTTATACAATGGCCTCATTCCCTAAAAACCAGTGACAACAGGTGTTAGGGAAAACCGCAGAGCTCCATGCTTCAATACTTAATTTACCCGTATTTTAGCAGGGAAACTCCACCATAGGTAGCCAAAGTCCCAGGAGCAGCACAGGCACCTGCCTAGAGATCAGGAGCAGAGCTGTCTTGAGAAATCCACTAAAATAGTCACCACTGTCCCAGTAATATGCTTAGTCATAAACTAAACAGCAGAGGAATCTGTAGTAAAAACTCTACGGCGCTTACTCTCTTACTAGAAGCACCCGTGCCAACTTTTTACAGAAAGCAACCCTAACATAGGGGAGCATAACCCTGCTTAAATCCCCAATAACAACTGGGGAGGGGGACAAAATGAGAGAATGAGTACAAGAATGCCTTCCCAGATAACATTCATTCATCCAGCTCTTACATTCGTTTTCACTTAGGAAGTGACTTTACGGAAGGGGGCAGGCGAGAACCTCTCAGCACATCCAGCCTAATCTGCTTTACAGCATACAAGAAGATGGTTCGTTTTTAATCCATCCATAGCTTACCAACCTTCTGCATGCTAAGATAGAGGCCATTAAAGCAACCCATCCACAGGGGAGCGTAACACACTACTTATACCCTTATAATTGGGGAGGGAAACAGAATGAGAAATTGGGATGGTATGTGACCTGCCCAAAATAATTCCCATTCATCAGCTCTGCTCCCTGATAAAAGAATAAAGATACTCAATGTCCTTATTACTGGGATATAAGTGCACCAGCATGCTTCCTACTCCAATACTGGAGGAGAGCAATAATTATATTAAGCTCTCAGCACTGCTACATTATGAAGAGCGTGCTGACGCAGACATATATTTCAGACTGTCAAGCACAGCTGACAGATGCACTATAAAGGCGATAGAGAGAGTGGTTGCCAGATTTTAGTGATACCCTTTGATCTTTGGCGTACTCAGCTTTTTTATGCATGGCCCCACAGGCCTGTCTCACCGATGCATATGCCTTGCCATAAGCTGCAAGGTGATAAAGCAGAGGAGGCAGACTCATCTGTCTCGGCTCTACCCACCTGCAACCCCACGTTTGAAGCTGCCGTGCTGTTTCAGCAGACACGGGTCCTGAACCACAAGCTGCAAACACTTGACTCTCACACCCTTTTTAATTTCTTTTTTTTTTTTAAGAAAAGATGTCAAGCGAGAGAGGAGGTCCCTCACCGCGCCTTATAACAGTGATCCCAAAAATGGGATTTGAGAGCAATGAAGCTATCAGGAGAAGCCCAAAAGGGAAAAACTCTTGTCAGACTCCTCCTCAAGCTCCGTCTAAAATACTCACTATCAGTCCCACCCTGGTGCCTCTGCAGCCACGGGACCTGAGCCGCGAGGTGCAGACACTTGACTCTTATCTCTCAAGAGAGTGTCAAACATTGGTGGAGCGTTCCACCGCAAACACATCACAGTGAATACCTTCAGCTCCCCGGAGAGCCAAATGCTCTCCGTGCAAATGCTTTAGAACTTCCTACTGCAAATACATCGATATATGAGTGCATCCAACTCCCTCGAGGCCAAATGTGCTCTGTGCAAACGTTATATTCTATCCCTCCAGAGAGAATCAAGCATAGGCGGAGTTTCACATTTGCGCTTGGGGGGGCAGATAGGTCCTGTCACATTCAGTTATGAGTTATTTGAATCAAATGTAAATTATACCATATTTTACATTCAAAACAGTTACATTTTTAAAAAGTTGAGTTGCGTGCATCCCTGGATATTACTCTCAGTCATTCAGGATTCCTCTTGTAAAACAGTTAAATAGTAATGTTTCCATGCACTTTTTCAAAGATAAAACTAATGTGTTGCGCAGGAATTCATACTCGTCTTCTGTAAGACCCACCTTCTTTGATTTGATTGGCCATCTCACTCATTTTGAAATTGACGAGCGCTGTTAAGACTATTGAGACTTTTAAAACTTTTTGTCCTCCAAATAACAAGCAGAGCTGCGCGTAACGAAGTGCAGCAGAGCAGCATCAAGAATATAAAATATTGAGGGACAGTTTGGCCATTTCTAATTTTTGGGGAGACTTTGGGGAGACCCTCTAAATGTCTATGGTGGCTATATAGCATATACTCTACATTTCATAAAAGATATGTATCATATCTCCTACATTTAAAATTTATAATGAACGACTGCTATACAAAGAGTCAAAAAAACATCTTAGGCCTAACTTACCTAATGCAGAGGAAGCCGCCTCTTTTCCGAGTTGTGCCTCTGAAGCGTCATAGTTAGAGCCCCCTCTCCTTTAGTTGTAGGTTTATTTAAAAAACCAATGAATAAATATCCATTTAGTTTAGTTAGCCTGCTATTTAGCATAAGCCTAAACTATAGCGGGAACAGAATGAGAAGAGAGTCATCTCGCGTACCACGGCGATATGATTCGTGAGTTGGGACTTGGGAGAGAATGTTTTTTTAGTATAGCATTTAAAAATGATTTAGCACTAATTTACTCATTCTACTCACTAAAATAATAGGATAAGACAAATAAAATGAGAAAACGTGAATTCTATAATTTATTTTTATTTTATTCATAGCTCCCACAGAATCATAAATGTCTCTGGTCTGGGGGGGGCAGTTTTATGTGGGAATACACATATGGACTGACCGTGGGCAGTGCACATACAGAGTCCCTGGGATGGCTCCAGCCTGGCACAGGGGGAGACACATCTAGCAGGGACAGCAGAGCGGACTCTGCCAAGGGAAAACACAGACTTACCATAGGGAGGTTACCGTGGAAGCATACACATATGGGACTGCCGTAGGAGTCACAACATATGGCACCCAGCATAGCACAGGCGAGTTAACGAGTGCTTGGCCTAGCAACAGGCACTCTGCAATGTCCGAAGCCACAAGGGGTGGCGGAGGAACTCAACAGGGTTCGCCAACGGGGAACTCGCTGGAGCAATAGACGCACGTATCCGGCCCAGGGGGCAGGAATGGCATTGCAAGCCAACAATTAGAACGGGTACTTCGCACTACTGGCCACTGGGGGCGAGTACATGGGATGATACCGGTTCTACACAAAGGGTATAGAATCTAGCGAACATGTTAGTTGTCGCCCAGCCCGCAGCTCTACATATATCTGTCAGTGAGGCGCCGTGCACCAGCGCCCAGGAAGAAGCTACTACTCTCGTGGAATGAGCTCTCAACCTGTGCGGGCAAGGCACGCCTTGGGACTGATAAGAGCAAAGCCAGGGCTGGGTCTGCCTCCTCCGAATGGCAGCGCTTGCAGGTTCACTACCTGATCTCTAAAGGGAGTGGTAGGAACCTTGGGCACATATCCAGGCCGGGGTCTCAAGATAACGTGAGTATCACCCGGGCCGAACTCCAGGCATGATTCATCGACCGAAAATGCGTGCAGGTCCCCTACCCTATTGATAGAGTCCAATGCAACCAGGAGCACTGTCTTAAGGGACAGAGTTTTTAACTCGGCTGACTGCAAAGGCTCAAAGAGTGGTCCCCGGAGAGCTGTAAGTACCCGGGACAGGCCCTAAGAGGGTATAGAGGGAGGGCAAGGCGGAATCAGTCTCCTCGCCCCCCTCAGGAACCTGACGATCAGGTCGTGCCTTCCCAAAGACTTACCTTTAACTGCATCGTGATGTGCGGCAATGGCGGCAACATACACTTTGAGGGTGGAGGGAGACAGTGTTCGCTCCAGTCCTTCTTGTAGGAAGGAAATCACTGACCTGATTGAGCAAGTTCGGGTGTTCTCCCCGTGAGAAGAACACCACTTGATGAACAGGTTCCACTTCAGAGCATAGAGGTTTCTTGTAGAAGGAGCTCTCGCAGAAGTGACGGTGTCTACAACCGACTGGGGTAGATCGCGTAGAACCTCCGCGTGCCGTCCAGGGACCAGACATGGAGTTTCTAGAGGTCTGGACACGGGTGCCACAAGGTGCCCCGTCTCTGAGTCAGAAGGTCCTTCCTCAGAGGAATGGGCCAGGGAGGTGTTGTCACATAGAAACATCAGTTCTGGAAACCAGGTCCGGGTGGGCCAATAGAGCGCCACTAGCAGGACTTGCTCCTCGTCCTCCCTGACTTTGCACAACAGTTGTGAAAGCAGGCTCACTGGGGGAAACGCATATTTGCGAAGGTTCCGGGGCCAGCTGTGTGCCAGTGCATCCATGCCGAGAGTGCCCTCGGTCAGGGAGTAAAACAACTGGCAATGGGCTGTATCCGGGGAGGCAAACAGATCTATCTGTGTGGCCCCGAAATGCTGCCAAATCAGCTGGACCGCCTGGGGATGCAGTCTCCATTCTCCAAGAAGTGGTGGCTGCTGTGAGAGCTCGTCAGCTGCACAGTTCAGCACGCCTGGGATGTGAATGGCACGAAGCGACCTCAGATGCTTCTGACTCCATAAGAGGAGATGGCGGGTGAGTTGCGACATGTGACGGGAGCGTAGATCGCCCTGGTGGTTGATGTACGCAACAGTTGCAGTGTTGTCTGTACGGACCAGTACATGCTTGCCTAGTAGCAGCTGTTTGAAGCGGCCCAGCGCAAGACGTACTGCTAGCAACTCGAGGCAATTGATATGCCACTGCAGTTGAGGCCCCGTCCACAGACCCGAGACTGCATGCCCGCTGTACGTGGCTCCCCACCCTGTGGCGGAAGCATCTGTGGAGACCACAGCATGCCTGGTCACTTGTTCCAGGGGAACTTCTGCCCGCAGGAATGAAGGCTCCGACCACTGAGTACGACGGCAGCTCGGTGTGATGACCACACGAAATGTGCCACGTTGCCACGCCCATCTCGGGACTTGGCCTTGAAGCCAGTGCTGAAGCGGCTTCATATGAAGCAATCCGAGCAGCGTGACTGCGGCTGCAGATTCCATATGCCCCAGGAGCCTCTGAAATAATTTCAGTGGGGCCACCGTCCTGCTCTTGAGCGAACTCGGGCAGTTCAACACTGACTGGACGCGCTCCTCAGTGAGGCGCGCAGTCTGGTTGACCGAATCCAGTTCCATACCGAGATAAGAGATCCTCTGCCCGGGGGGCAAGTTTGCTCTTGTCCCAGTTGACCCGAAGACCCAACCGGCTGAGGTGTGCTAACACCAGATCCCTGTGTTCGTATAGTTGTTCTCGCGAGTGAGCTAGAATGAGCCAGTCATCGATGATAATTGAGAATGCGAACGCCCTGTTCCCTGAGGGGAACAATGGCCACCTCCGCAACCTTGGTAAAGACGCGGGGTGACAGAAGGGTAGGACTTTGTACTGATATGCCCGACCCACGAACGCAAACCGTAGAAAGGGTCTGTGTCAAGGAAGAACCGAGACATGAAAGTGCGCATCCTTCAGGTCGATAGCTGCAAACCAATCTTGGGGACGGATGCATTCGAAAATGCGTTTCTGCATCAGCATCTTGAACGGCAGCCTGTGAAGGGAACAATTCAGGACTTGCAGATCCAAGATTGGCCGTAACCCACCGCCTTTCTTGGGTCCAATGAAATATGGGTTGTAGAACCCTAACTTCATATCGGTTCGTGGGACCGGCTCTATTGCGTCCTTCACCAGGAGGACTGCAATTTCCACCCGAAGCACAGGGGCCTCATTCACAGAGACATGAGTGTAGTGAACAGCCCTGAACACTGGGGGACGTCGGGTGAACTGAATTGCATAGCTGAGTCTGATTGTGCGGATGAGCCTGTGGGACGGGCTAGAAAGCGTTAACCAAGCTCCCAGACTTAGAGCCAGCGGGACCAACGACACCACAGACATTCCCAGCATGGGGCAGCGAGGCGGAGCAGAGGGACCCGACTCAGATGGCAGCGTGGCCCGAAGTGGGGTCAGACTCCGCGAGAGTGTATGGGAGACTGCGCAGAAAGGGCGAGGTGAGAGGGGGCTGAGGGTGGCGAGGCATAGCGTCGCGCACCGCCAGACGCGCCCTCTTGGGACCTCGTGGATTGGGAAACAGCTCTCTTTGTGAAAAAGTGGGTACTGGCAGAACAGAAACAAAACAAAATGAAAGATTCTCCACCCGGCCCTCCTCTGGGGGAGGGAGCGATGCGGGCATAGTCTCCAGAAGAGCTGTCTTCCTCTCCTCCAGGTCGCCCGTCTCAGGACCGCTTCCTAGATCTCTTGCCTCCTGGCTTGGCTGTAGGCTGAGCGGGCTGGGCGCCGTGTCCACGACCGGCTCCCTGCTGTCTGCTGGGTGGAGGCTGCTGCTTTGCAGACTTGGCAGGGGTGGAGGACGGCGCAGGCGGGCAACCTCGGCGACAAGCAGGCGGAGGGACTGCAGCCAGCGGTGGGGTGGTGCCAGCAGCAGACCGCCAGGGCAGGATGTGTTTGATCGCCTCCGTCTGCTGCGGCCGATTCGATAGACTTGGAGCAACGCCATGGCATTCAGGGCAGAGGCGGCCTGTCCACAGGCTCTGTAAGCCTTCTCCGTTAGATTGGAGGAGAACTTACAGGCCCGGGATGGGAGACGCAGGTCACCCCGCCAGCTGGCGGCTGTCTGACACAACTGCATCGCGACAGCACGCTCAACTGGGGAGATTCCAGCGTACCCCTTAGTGCTCTGCCATCCAGGGTGGTGAAGGCGGAAGAGGGATCAGACCGACATCTTCTATGATCTGGTCATCTCTTCATGCACTTCCGGAAAGAATGGCACTGGGGGTGCTGAGAACCAGTGCAGGCCGCCCCGAGAAACCAGTCGTCCACCTGAGAAGGTTTGGGACACAGTGGAGGATTCCACTCGAGCCCGACCTTCTTGGTGGCCCGGGAAAACATAGCGGTCAGCTCTGGATCTGACTCAGGGCAACGCTACAGTCCCGGAGGGAGGTAACGCAGCCGAGTCTTCATCTCCAGAGGACTCTTGCTCACCTTCCGATGCCGCGATTGGCATCTGGTCCTCAGCTGGTGTGCCAAAGGAAACGGCTGGTCGCTCACGATAGGGGCCAGCATGATCCTCTGGCAGCACCACTGGCTGCAGAGTAGTGGAGGGGTTAGGGGCCCATGGAGATGGTCTCGATGGGTAAGCCCTAACCGTGATCCTCAGGTCACCCTGCCTACACGCCGAACTGCCACCCTCCTGGCGAGAACCAGAAAAAACAGCAGAACGGGGCATAGGGGAGGGGACTCCGCCCTGAGAACCAAGGTAGGAGAGTCTAGACCTTAACACTGCGATAGTCATGTTTCCGCAGTAGAGACATGAACTATCCACAAAAGCTGCCTCAGCATGCTGAATGCCCAGGCATGTGATGCAGCGATTTTGACCGTCAGGTGGGGCCAGGGAATGACCGCATCCAGTAACGCACGGACGGAATGACATCTTGGAAAAGACGCAGTGTCCGTCCACAATGCTCTTTTAGAAAGGAAATCTCACTCTTTTGTTCAGTGCTGAAGCACACAGGGGAAAGCCGCGGTGTGATTGTAGGTTCACATTGGTTGCCTACAATCAACACACACAGACAACTGGCCCAAATCGCAACCCTTGTCTGCACAAACACACACTTGCTGTGAAAACTGCAGTTGAGAGCTGAATAAGAGGCTCGCGGCCACCGCTGTAATGTGCTGTCACACCAACACTCGTACAACAGAAGAGGCTTCCTCAGGCTCGTTTCTGTTCAACACAGTGAAGAGATCTTAGCAGGAAACACGAATGCTCGGCTCCGAAGCGAAAGACAGAGTGCGAGCGCACCTGCTTCCGCATTTATACCCGCGCCGCGGGGCGGGTCGCATGACGCGAAGCTCGCACGCCAATGTCCATTGGCTTGTTTAGTTTACACTCTATGGTGATAAGGTGACGTGACCTACTGAAAGGGAACCGAGGTTACACTAGGTAAGCTTCTGTTTATGTGAATGAATGCCTAAATGAAATCTGTTCATCATGTAAAACAATCCTGTCGCTTCAAAAGACTTCAGACAGGACCACTTTGGCAAGTTACTTGAGTTTATTGAACACAATTTATCTTTGGCGGTATGGTTCCTTATGGGGGTTCTTGCTCCAAAATTAATTGAACATACAAGAGCTTTAACATTAACACCCCGGAACAATCAGCTTGAAAATACAACCCCAAATCAGAAAAAGTTGGGACAGTATGGAAAACACAAATAAAAAAAGAAAGTAGTGATTTCTAAATTTACTTTGACTTGTATTTCATTGCAGACAATACAACAGCACATTATTTAATGTGTTCCTCATGATTCTCTATTGGAGACAGGTCGGGACTGCAGGCAGGCCAGTCAAGTACCTGTATCCTCTTCCTCCGCAGCCAGGACTTTGTAATGTGTGCAGAATGTGGTTTTGCATTATCTTGTTGAAATATGCATGGACGTCCCTGGAAAAGATGTCTTCTTGAAGGCAGCATATTGTGCTCCAAAATCTCTATGTACTTTTCAGCGGTAATGGTGCCATCACAGAAGTGCAAGTTACCTTTGCCAAGGGCACTGACACAACCCCATACCATGACAGACCCTGGCTTTTGGACTTGTTGCTGGTAACAGTCTGGATGATCCTTTTCTTCTTTGGTCCGGAGCACACGGTGTCCATTTCTCTCCAAAAATACCTGAAATACTGATTCATCTGACCACAGTACACGTTTCCACTGTGTGATGGTCCATCCCAGATGCCTCCGAGCCCAGAGAAGTCGACGGCGCTTCTGGACACTGTTAACATAGGGCTTCCTTTTGGCACAGTACAGTTTTAACTGCCATTTGTGGATGTAACTACGTATTGTGGTACTTGACAAAGGTTTGCCAAAGTAGTCCTGAGCCCATGTGGTGATATCGCTTACAGATGAATGACGATTCTTGATGCAGTGCTGCCTGAGGGATCGGAGATCACGGTTGTTCAGCTTAGGCTTGCGCCCTTGTCCTTTACGCACTGAAATTCCTCCACATTCCTTGAATCTTTTAATTATGTTATGCACTGTTGAAGGTGAAATAAGCAAATGTCTTCCTATCTTTCTTTGAGGAACATTGTTTTTAAACATTTCAATAATTTTCTCACGTATTTGTTGGCAAACTGGCGATCCTCGGCCCATCTTTGCTCCTAAAGGACTAGACCTTTCTTGGATGCTGCTTTTGTACCAAATCATAATTACAATCACCTGTTGACATCACCTGTTTCAAATCACATCATTATTTAACCAATTTACCTGATTACTAGCCCTAAATTGCTCCTGTCCCAACCTTTTTTGGAATGTGTTGCAGGTCTGAATGACAGGAAAGGATGTATATTTACAAATGAAATTAAGCTGACCAGACAAAACATGAAATATTTTGTGTTCACATTGTCTGCAATGAAATACAAGTCAAAGTAAATTTAGAAATCACTACTTTCTTTTTTTATTTGTGTTTTCCATACTGTCCCAACTTTTTCTGATTTGGGGTTGTACATAGACAATTAAGACACTTAGTAATGTCTTTAAAAGCGAACATGGTAATCGTGTAGATATGGCAGTGGGACGTCTATACTGTAGCTTGGTTATGAGGATGAGTGTCAGCAGTGAGGTCCATGCCAGCCGGGACTTGAAAGCCTTAGTGATCTGAAACAAAAGAAGTCAACAAACAGAAGGTGCACAGTAATATGCTCATGCTTATAATGGGGAGGGAGGGAGGGTTGCGAGCAGTTTGAGCATACTTACCGAGCGGTAATGCCACGTATATATGTCCCGTGTCTAATAGGAGAATGGTAGTGATTGGAGCGATTTGACAGCTGACCGCATCAGCTGGTCGCAGCACTATGCCTACATGGCCTGACTGAACTAACGCTGCGCTCGATTTTAATTATTTAACCGTTCAATTCATTTGTATTACTTTTAAAGTTTTAGAAGAAAATTTTGGTTGCATGAACTTTCAATTGAGAAGAATGTTAAAAAAAAATCTTAATTTGTGTCATCCAAAGATAAACAAAAGTCTTATGGGTTTGGAATGATGACAATGAGGGTGAGTAAATGATAAGTTTTTAATTTTGAGTGAAGGATCCCTTTAATCCCTAACATGTCTTCGTATCATGTTGATATGGACTGGGGCTGGTCAGTATGATGGTATGTACTGTGTGGCAGTAGAAATACATCAGCCACTAGTGATTGTGCTGTGCTATTTATACCATGCTTTATCTGTGCCATCATTTAAAAAATTCATCACCAAATGATGGGAAGTGTTGGAAAGAAATGTTTCTTAGTCTATTTTTTTTCTCCAGATGTTCGCTCAGAACCCTGTTTCCTAACCTACGATGAAGATGTGTGTACGCAGCCGGTACCAGGACGGTTCCGTATGGATGTGTGTTGCTGTACGGTGGGTTTAGCCTGGGGCAAAGATTGTGACTTATGCCCTGAGCCTGGCACACGGCAGTTTGACGCTCTGTGCCCAAGAGGACCAGGCTTCGCCAACAAAGGCGACATGCTCACTGGCAGAGCTGTTTATAAAGGTCAAATAAATATATTTGCCCTCGAGTATTTAGCTTTCACTGTTATGTCAATTCTTATTAAGCTCATATATGCTGTTTAAAGTTCATATTATGTTTAAATAATGAAGTTTATGCAATTCCCTCTTTGTCAGATATAAATGAGTGTAAAGTTTTCCAAAGCATCTGTATTCATGGAAAATGTCGGAACACCATTGGAAGCTTCAGATGTCGTTGCGACAGCGGGTTTGCACTGGATACCAATGAGCAAAACTGCACAGGTGATACTGAGTGTCTGTGAAGACAAAAAGCAAGTCATTTTCATCAGTAAAGAATGACTGGAGAAATGTTTAACGTTTTTATGAGGACAGTAATGATTGACAATAGAGATTTAGTTTTTTGCTACCACAGCCTCCTGAGTTGCATTCTTCAAAAAAATTATGTGCTGCCCTGTATGACCCAAGGATATAAACTGTATATAAATATGTTACATAATTTTCAAATGAATGTTTGTGCTGCCCTTTGAGTTTCTGTAAATACATTCAGCTAAAAATGATATAGCATTTATTGTGTTTCTCTACAATATCTGACTGTGAATTTTCACAGATATTGACGAGTGCAAGATTTCTCCTGATGTTTGTGGTCATGGCATGTGTGTGAACACACTGGGCAGTTTTCAGTGCAACTGTTTCCCTGGCTATGAGAGTGGATTTATGATGATGAAGAACTGCATGGGTGAGTGACGATTCATTAACATCAGTTTACTCTTTACTTTCCATTATTTAATTAACTTTTTTTTTTTTTTTTTACTGTGCTAAGTTTTCTGTTAATACATTAAACGGGTCATAACGTTTTTTTATTTTTTATTTTGTTATGTTGCTTGAGGATCACTTATGTTCGTTTTTTGCATAAAGAAAAAAAAAGTTGTATATTTGGAAAATTCAAAAATTTAAGAATTCACTCTGTCAGAAACACTCTGTTTTGGTTCTCTGCTTAAAACCTATAAATCTTCTGTATCATATTTGATACACAAATTTCTAAGACCTCTAAATGATCAACATGATCAACGTGACCCTGTTGCACACAATCTACCACATGCCCTCTGTCATCTGATTGATGGTTTAGACTTTTTAGCAAGAAAAAGGGCTTTTGGTATAATTGTACAAACGTCCACCTTCAGCTTGTGTTTCACATGTCTTTTTAATGTGTAATCTTTAATTATTTTTAGTAAACATAAGAATATTTAAAAGTTTAATATTTTTATTAATATTTTAAGATGAATACATACTGGACAGAAGCAACTTAGGTTTACTTGATTATCTATACATCATTTTTTATAAAAGTCATGTTCAAATGTGAGTACCAAATATGATGCAACAGGCTTTTGTTCATGTCTCAATCATCATTGTATTGCATTGCATTATATGTTTTGGCCCCCACAATAAAAACTACAGAGCTTTGATTTTATGTAAGTAGTCTGTTATAAAGATTTCATTGATTTACATTACAAACTATCACAATTTCATCTTACTTTTTGCCCATATAAATATAAGCATCTGCACCAAATTACATATTTTTGTTCAGTTTGGGCCTCTAAATAATATTGAGATGTTTCCTCTTTGAGTATGAGCTCAATATTCTCACTATATCATACTAAATGAGCTATAATAGCCTGATGTATGAAATATGATACTCGACAAAAAACATTTTTTTCTTCCATAGTCTTAAAACAGTTGTATATTTGCAAAACATTATTTTTTTTTTTTTATCCTCATTTTGACCCTTTGTGTGAGATGCTCAGTTTTGGTGCTCTGTCTCTTTTAAAACCCTACAAAGCTAACTAAATGTCCAGTTGCAAGAAAAAGTATGTGAACCACTTGCAGAATCTGTGAAAATGTTAATAATTTTAACAAAATAAGGGAGATAATACAAAATGCATGTTATTTTTTATTTAGTACTGTCCTGAGTAAGATACTTTACATAAAAGATGTTTACTTATAATCCACAAGACAAAAAAATAGCTGAATGTATTAAAATAACCACATTCATAAGTATGTGAACCATTGATTCTTAATACTGTGTGTGGTTACCTGGATGATCTACGACTGTTTTTTTGTTTTGTGATGGTTGTTCATGAGTCCCTTGTTTGTCCTGAGCAGTTAAACTGAGCTCTGTTCTTCAGAAAAATCCTCCAGGTCCTGCAGATTCTTCAGTTTTCCAGCATTTTTTGCATATTTGAACCCTTTACAGCATTGATTGAATGATTTTGAGGTCCGTCTTTTCACACTGAGGACAACTGAGGGACTCAAACACAACTTTTAAAAAAGGTTCAAACATTCACTGATGCTCAGAAAAAAACATGATGCATTAATAGACAGGGGGTGAAAACATTTGGAATTTGAAGATCAAGGTAAATTGTATTTAATTTGTCTTCCGGGAAACATGCAAGTATTTTCTGTTGCTTCTGCAGGGCAGTACTAAATGAAAAAAAATGATATTCAAGCGAAATAAGAAAAATTTGGACCTCTTCATCCTGTTCAAAAGTTTTCACCCCCCGACTCTTAATGCATCGTGTTTCCTTCTGAAGCATGAATGTTTGAACCTTTTTTAATAGTTGTGTTTGAGTCCCACAGTTGTCCTCCATGTGAAAAGATGGATCTCAAAATCATTCAGTCACTGTTGTAAAGGGTTCAAATATGCTAAAGATGGTGGAAAACTGAAGAATTTTTGGGACCTGGAGATTTTATCTGAAAAACAGAGCTCAGTTTAACTGCTCAGAATAAACAAGGGACTCATGAACAACCATCACACAACAAACAAAACAGTCATAGATCATCCAGGTAATGACACACAGTATTAAGAATCAATGGTTCACAAACTTTTGAACTGGGTCATTTTAATAAATTCAGCTATTTTTTTGTCTTGTGGATTATATGTAAACATCTTTTATGTAAAATATCTTACTCAGGACAGTACTAAATAAAAAATAACATGCATTTTGTATGATCTCTCTTATTTTGTTAAAATTTTGCACATTTTCACAGATTCTGCAAGTGGTTCACATACTTTTTCTTGCAACTGTATCATATTTGATACGCAAATTTCTAAGCTTCTTGTAGACAATCTACTATATGCCTTCTGTCATCTGATTGATAGTTTATACTTTTTTCTAGCAAGAAAATGGCCATATTCTCCTATCATTCTATATGAACAATAAAAGCCTGATGTAGCAATTATTATATTCAACGGGGAAAAAAAAACATTTGCTTTTATTTATTTATTTATTAATATTTTGTCTAAAGGTCCAATAAATTATTGTCAAAATGTACAGGAAATAAAAGGTTGGTTGTTTTTGCAGCTTGGTTTCAGCAAGTTTTTTTTGTATTTGAAATATATTTATTTTGTGCTAAGTATACTTCAAATACATTTACATATTTATATGCTAAATAAAAAAAACCCTGTAATTGTACTTTTGGTATACTAAACTGGTATACTTAAAGTCTTAAATTGGAACAACTAATTTTGTACTTAATGCACTTTAATTGTGTGGAAGTAGTGCTGAGGTCCAACTAAAGATATACTTAAGTATATTTGATTGTGCTAAAGTGGAACTATTGCAAGTATACTTTAGGTACACTTTAAATATTTTGCATTTATATTTATATTATACAAAGATCATACATGTAAGGAGTCCAACTTAAGGCAAGTTGAAGAACCCAAGTGCTAGTGATGTTGCGTATGACACTGAATCTTCAAAGCTTGTATCGAGTATGCAGTGCAATTTCTCATGAAGCTCCGTGCCAGCGAAAAAACGAAGTCTCACTTTCTTTCCAGTCACGTGAATGCTTCACTTTGCGTGTCAGAATGTTTGAAGCCAGACCAGTACTCTATGGGTTTATGGAAGTTCAAGTCCATTTACTAACATTTTTTTTTATATATAAGCCTATAGCCTATATTACATGATCATATATTCTGCCATATAAACACTATAAAAACCATAAAATAATTAGAACACAATTTACTTGAATCAAACAACTCTGTTGGTTTTATTATAACAAGTAGTATTATAATTGTTACATTTAATTTATTGCCACACTTTAATATGTGAGTTATATTATCAGAAAACTGAACATTTAGCATTGTCAGGCTTTTTGTGCTTATGGATAAAACGTAGCTGTGCTCTGGGGTTTATGTCTGCTGTAAATTTTCGACACTCCTGATGTTTCGAATCTTTTCCAGAAACATCATCATCATATAACATAATTTTCAACACACTCAAATGTATCTAATATGATTAAAAAAAAAAAAACAGCGCTACGTTACCCCCAAGCAGCAACCTTCCCCCGTTTCTCTTGAAGCCAATACGGAAGTGACTTAAACTGCAATTCATCGACTGGCCACTAGGGAGAGGCTCCAAAAGAGAGCAGAATCTCATTGAGCCCCATGTTAAAATGACCAGCTTTACAGCAGAAAATGTTTACAGCCTGGTACAAATTGTGGTTTTGGTCTATATAGCTAATTTTGCCCTTCATGACTGTGAGGGGGGTGAATTTTCTTTATAACTCATCCGTTTAAATTATATTAAGCCTTAAAGTTCTGCATAATTAAGGGCGCGGCCACTTGAGTGACAGGTGGATTGCCACTGCTCTCACCACTAGCCGTTTATCTGCTGCCGTCATGTCACCTCAGCTCTACCCACGTCCCACCTCTTTGCCCATTTTCTGTTATCCGTGTTCTTCAGAAACCTACGGGTGATGTCACGAACACTACGTCTATATTTTTATGGATGTATGGTCTATGGTTACCCCACATATGCTTGACCGGAAGAAGCGGAAGCGGCGACTGTGGCATAATAAAAGTTCCACTGCTCTTGAGCCTTGTGTTGCGCTCATCTCTCATTAGCAACTGCTCCAGCAGCCTTGTTCCAGTCTCACAGCACTCGGTCCTGCTCTGCTTCATACTACAGTAACATTAATAATCTCATCCATGAACATGATTTCTGCCCGAGTCCCGTCGGATTCTTTTTCATCGGCTGTGAGGTGAAGACGACAACTCCCAAGATTCTGCGCTCAAACTCGGCGTCATCAAGCTACGCCTTTGTTTTGAATAGGTGACCTCTAGCGGCGACAAATTACATATTGATTTGAAGTATACTTAGTATGAAATAAATGTATTTAAAATAGATTTTGGTGTTGTTGTTTTATTTATTACTAGGGCTGTTATGCTTTTTTCCATGTTCATCTTTCTTAAGTGTGTAATGTTGCTGTTTGAGCATGAAAAATCTTTGCAAAGTTCCAAAGCACATAGTCTGTTTCTGTTTCTGAACTCCCAGAAATGCCTCCTTTGTAGTCATGGGTTTTCTTCCGGGAACAAACACATCATGATATTCCTCATTTAAATAATTGCCACCCAAGGCATATGCAGAATAAAGGGGCAGGGCCTGGTTGAGTTAGTAGTTAGTTGAAAATTATGGTTGCGGTAACGGGCGTGACATTTCCCAAACGTGCTCGAAGTGCTTGACCTTCATAGAAACAGGAACTAAACAGAGCGTTACTGACAGACTGGGGGAGCGAGGAGCTGCAGCAATGTCAAATATGGGAAAAATAATGTGTTTATTGAACATTTAGGCATGAAAACCTATTATAGTAGCCAAAAAAGCAAATCAAGATTTAACAGGGCATAATAGGAGGTCCACGGATGTGTCCTTGAAAGTTATCCAGTAGGATCCTAATACTTTTGACTCTGGGTGGATTCCCTTAAAGGGTTAGTTCATCCCAAAATGAAAATTCTGTCATTAATTACACACCCTCATGTTGTTCCAAACCCGTAAGACTTCCGTTCAACTTCGGAACACAAATGAAGATCTTTTTGATGAAATCTGACAGCATTCTGAATTACGCATGAGAACAAACCACTTCCGGAAGCTCAAGCATGCTGCGTAACCATTGAGGTTTATTCTCATGTGTTACATAGCATGTTTGAGCTTCCGGAAGAGGTTTGTACTTATACGTCATTCATGTTCAGTTGAGCATCTGTTTATGTTTGCTGATCAAGGTTTATATGTGAGTAAATGCCTAAATTAAATCTTAACTAAACCGCTTAACCTAACTAAATTTGGACTAAACTGCTCGATTCATATGGATTAGTTTTCCGATCTCTTTATGAACTTTTTGAAGCGTCAAAGATCAAATTGCAAAGGGAGTCTATGGAGGGACAGAATGCTGTCAGATTTCATCAAAAAGATCTTCATTTGTGTTCTGAAGATGAATGTCTTACGGGTTTTGAAGGACATGAGGCTGAGTAATTAATAAAAGAGTTTTCATTTTTGGTTGAACTAACCCTTCAAGTGTTTTCGTTCCCATGAGTTCATAGAGCCCTGATTTTGGGAATAACCATCATTATGATGTGTACAGTATGTGTGTGTTTGTAATGCTGTAGATATTGATGAGTGTGAAAGAAACCTCTCACTGTGCAATGGAGGCACTTGTGAAAACACTGATGGCAGCTACAAGTGTGTGTGTCCACTGGGTCATCAGCTGTCTGTGGATGGCAGTGCCTGTGAAGGTGAGAACTAAATCATATTATTTCTATGTGCTGTATCTCACTCTTTTTTTATCAGTAGAATAATGCACAGAACTATTTACCACTTCTCAGCTCGATTACATTGATTATTGTACATGGACCACTTTTTGAAATTCACTGAACCCTTTTAACTAAATATATATTTTGTTTTGACCTGATTCTTTTGTCTTTTGTCTGCAGATGTGAACGAGTGTGATCTGAGTAGCACGTTGTGTCATAACGGCAGGTGTGTGAATGTGGTGGGGACCTACCAGTGCTCCTGCAACTCTGGTTACCAGACAACACCTGATAGGAAAGAGTGCACAGGTCAGAACTTTATATTAGATTAGCTTTTAATGATATTTAAAGCTTTAAACTCTCCATTTTATCTGTTCATTTAGTAATTTTCTGTGCCTCTGTCCAACCACTCTTTTGTGTGTATGAATACTGTTAGATTAATGAAAAGAGGAGTATATGAAACCAAAGTGGCTATTCATTTTTTTTGTAAGAAATCTTTATATGAAATAGAAGACTTTTGGGAAACACTTTAGTATAGGGAATGCATATTCACTATTATCTACGACTTTTCCCTCAATAAACTCCTAATTTATTGCTTATTAATAGTTAGTAAGGTAGTTGTTAAGTTTTAGGTCATGCACAATAAGGCATTAATATGTCCTTAATAAGTACTAATAAACAGCCAATATTCTAGTAATATGCATGCTAATAAGCAACTAGTTAAAAGACCCTAAAATAAAGTGTTACCGACTTTTGTAATATTATAAATGTATTTATTGTCAGTTGTGATCAATTTAATGCACCCTTTGTTGAATACAAGTATTAATTTCTTGCAAAAAGAATCTTACTGATCCCAATCTTTTGAACAGTTGTGTATGTAATTGCTTGTCAGCTATTAAGAATTTTCCTACATCTCTAACACAAATGTCTGTTTTGATGTCATTTGTATTCTTCAGACATAGATGAGTGTACGATAGAGAATGGAGGATGTGAGCTGTACTGTAGTAATTCGGAGGGGAGTTACTACTGCAGCTGCGGTCAGGGATACGCTCTGACGCCAGACCAACGGACATGTGCAGGTGTAATCTAAACATCTGCTGCTCTACTACCAAACCTGACAAAGCGCTGTTGACCTTTTCTGTATCTACAGAAGCCTCATTTAACACAGCAGTCTTTAATTTCCAAACACATCTGATTGATGAATATTGTGGAACATACTGTATGTCCAGTTGCACACATACACTGTACACTGTACATAGACTCACCTCTCTTTCTTTCTGTCTCTCTCTGTGTCTCTCCAGATGTAAATGAATGTGAAGAGGATGTTGGCATCTGTGAAGGTGGTCAGTGCATTAACGTCCCTGGAGCATATCATTGTCTGTGTTTTGAAGGATTCATGACTTCTGCGGACATGAGGACATGCATCGGTATGCTGCTAAATTTTTAAACGAATGTGTTTTTAGAAGGAGTGTTTAACTCTGTGTTTGCTCATTTGTATATAATTCAACTCACACATCTTGAATAACTGTTCTGCAGAGATCATTTGCTGTGTGTGACAGAGAGTATGTTCTTCATGGGACTTTAATTTGACTTAAAGTACATCTCTCAAGATTGTATATAAAACAAATAAGAGCAAAAATAAGTCAACATCTGTGTTAATTACCCATGTTTTAAAAGTTAATGTTACAAGAATGTGATGCATATCTAACCAGATGTATCAAGTCTGTCTGTACTGGGTCTGTCTTGAATCTGTTGGTGAACCAAGTATGTTGGTGTGGGACTTTTGTTTGATGTTTGCAGATGTGAATGAGTGTGAACTCAACAGCAACATCTGTATGTTTGGGGAGTGTGAGAACACCAAGGGTTCTTATGTCTGTCATTGTGAGATGGGTTACGCTGTGAAGAAAGGAACCTCTGGCTGCACCGGTGAGACCTGCATGATCCAAAAAAACACATCAAAACATGCAACGCATGTGACGTGTACTTCATACTCAGCATTATAAATACTTCCAAACTGTAATTAAACTGTTAATGTACGTAATACTCCATAATGCACAGAGCTTTGTAATAGTTTGTTAATTGTATATGTATTGGCATGCAATCTCTTATGCTCTGATACAGATGTTAATGAGTGCGAGATGAACACTCATAACTGTGACACACACGCCACCTGTGTCAACACAGCAGGACTTTACCGCTGCTCCTGCTGGGACGGGTGGTCCGGTGATGGAGTCAAATGTGCTGGTGCGTGTTATTTGCCCTGTGTATGATTTACCCAGTTACTGGGCTAGAAAGATGTTTAAACTGAATGTGGCTGTGTAAACTTATCCATGTTGTTGATTATAATGCTAGCAGAATGTTTAAAACCCTCTTAACTGTGGTAATCACTGTAAATCACAGATTCAAAGAGTTTTATAATTGTTTTATGATCTTTTATGATGAATGTTGTAATTTACACCTTACTTCCTTTTCTCTATTTATTTTCTAAATCAGAAATACAGTTTAATTTTAACCTTTTTATGGTTACACAATTATTGTAAGCTACAAACAGTGTTTAAGAAAATCACTGTTGTATAAAGTACCCAATCATCATGACTAAAACTAAAGATACAGTGCACAGCATAAATGAGTACACCCCCTCTGAAACTTCTGAAAGTCAGCAATTACTCAGTTACTTAGAAGACATGTAAGGGTTCTATAGAGATATAATGTTCCAGCAAGTCTGCTTAATCAATTACCAAAGAAGCATGTCAAAATTATTCAGGAAAATAAGATTTTCTTATCAAGGTGATAAAATGTTGTGTAGCAAAAATGCTCCTGAATGCACCCTCCTAAAAGTTACTAAATAAAATGAAATAAAAATGTTCTGGTGTAAGTTTAAGGCAATGTTTGATCAACAGGTAAGTATGTTGAACCAAAACATTTAAAGATAAGTAATTTCTTGACAATTAAATGTGTTATATAGCCCACTGAATCATTCTCAGACTTAAAGCTGACAACAGTGGAACCACTTAGGAGAGAACTGTCAGGAGACTTATTTTTTAGCACAAAAGAGGACAGTGGTACAAATCATTGTTTTAAGTGTGAAAATATAGCAAAAGTAACACAAAAATTTAAAAACAATGGACTTGTGACAAGGCCCCTGAAATAATCAGGCCTTCATTTTAAGCTTTCATTTAGTGATAAGGGATTTTTTTGCTAGACAAAGAGCTGGAGAAATACCAAGCGAGTGTCTCAGAGCCAGCAAAAGCTATGAAAAGAGTGACTGTTTATCTCACAGAGTAAGATGCAGCCTGCAGAAATGACATGCATGGTTGTTGTTCTCACTGGAACTACCTACTGTAACCAAAGCACAATGAAGTCAGTTAGCCATTTCCAAAGCCCATATTTACAAAATATAGATTCTGGGAATCAATACTCTGGTCTCATAAGACCAAATCAATCATTTTGGATCTAACAGCATCCAAAATGTTATGGTGTTGCTAGAGGAGGAGTACAGTGAGAAGTGCCTGGTTCCCACAGTAAAGTTCAGTGGTAGTAAAGCTCTTATATAGGGATGTATAAGTGCTGAAGGTGTGAGGGAGTTGTGCTTTATCAATGCTGTCATGAATTCTCACACCACTGAGTAATTTAATACACAAAGTTGAAACAGAAGATGTTACCCTTTCCTCATTCCCTGCATTGTTGGGCATTTTTTCAACATGGCAATGAGGATATCCATTCTCCCAAGGTGAAAAACCTTCTGTTGACATGTATTGCACTCAGTCTTAACACTCTTGAGCGCCGGTGGGGAATTCTGTAGAGACGAGTTGAGCAACACTCCCCATTAAAGATCAGGGCCTTTAAGGAGCTCATCATCCAGGAGTTAAACAGGACATATGTGACAATTTGTCATGAACTTGTACACTCCGTGCCAAGAAGGGTCAGAGCAGTATATTCAAAATTATGGAGGGCATACTAAGTGCTAGAATATTATTTGTTTATTATTTTATTATTATTTGTTGAATTAAATCTAGGGTGTACTAATTTCTGCAATCCTTTATTTAAACAAAATTGGCTAATTTACTTATTTTATGGCTATTAATGACATATATTTCTCAGTTTTTATTATGTGTATGTTTAATACATTTTAGTTTTGCCATCTTTCATGAATTGTATTAGTGATCATAAAGAAAATGCATCTTTTGTATTTGTTCAGAGGGGGTGTACTCAATTATTCTGTGCACTGTACCTGAATGGGAAATGAATAGAGTAAAAGTTAAAGTAGCCCCTGAGAAAAATACTTCCAATAAGTAAAAGTATTACAAAGCTAATAAAGCAGTAAAAGGAAGAGGTCTGAAGAAATACAAAGCATGTAAAGGGGACATGGTGACAGTAAAATGAGATGAGAGGAAGAATTATATTTCAGTGCATTTGCATTCATTCACAAAAGGTCTGCATTCCCCAAGAACTTTACAAAGAATGCGAAAGTGTAGTGAGGAGCACAAGGAATGCAAGGGAAAATGCAAACGCTTTGAAAAATAATCTTTTCTTTTCTATTTACACCAGGTACAAACAACACACCTTGTTGGCAGAGGCTATTTACACTAACTCCGCCCACAAATGTCTGATTGAGCTAGACAAAATTACAAAAGAAAACCCACTGATAACAGTATCAGTGTCATGGAGGGTAAGGCGGGTAGCGTTAGCTTTTGACGTCACGTGACTGACCCCAGTTTGAATCCTCCTTTTTTCAAACTCATTCTTCTCTTTTTTCCCATAGCATTTCAGCTCGGAGAGGCATTTATTTTCAATAAATATTAGAAAAGTGGAAATAAAGTGCCTAACGGGTATTTAGTAGTGGGAATAAAGTGTTTATTTGATAGGGTTAGGGAGGGAGGGCTTTAGGGACAGGGACAAGTCATGTCCCAATAAGGCAGCATCTATTTATGATTTTAATAAACATAATCATATACGCTGAATATGTTATTGCATTGTTTTATAATGTATTAAGTACACTGAGGTGCAATCTCAGTGTACTTAGTAAACTGTACTAATAGTATCTGCCAATAAATATAAATAGCATCTAACAACTATTTACACTTTGTGCAAATAACATCTAACTACTATTTACACATAGTGCAAAGAAAATACTGCTGTTTTCACTTAGTGTAAATTCCTCCAAAATTAACATTGTCATCATTTACTCACCCTCTTGTCATTCCAAACCTGTGTGACATCTTTCTTTCTAAAAGAAATTGTATAAACAAAAAACAGTTTGACATTTCTCAAAATATATTCTATTATTTTCCACAGAAGAAAGAAATGCACATAGTTTTGGAAAGACATGAGGGTGTTTAAATGACAGAATTTTCATCGCTTTAATGTTAGTTAATAAAACACAGTTGTATATTGTTTGTTCATGTTATTTTACAGTGCATTAACTAATGTTAACAGATACAGGTTTGATTTTAAAAATGTGTTGTTCATTGTCAGTTAATGTAAACTAACGTTATTGTAAAATGTTACCTTTTTTCTTTTATGCATGTTTTCTAAATGGGCTCCAATGCTTATAGTACAAAGTTTCTCTTTCTCTTAGAAATAGATATTTATATTTAAATATAATCTAAATTTATGATCTACACAATGCATGCATGATTTCCTGATGGGTCTAGGGGAGGAACGCAACAGCAAAATGGATGGTGGTGAATGAGTGTAGAACAGCCACCAACCACCCGTCTCCAGCCCCAGAATTGTTTCACAACAATAACCTAAATAACCACATTATATTTCACAAAAGAAAAATAGTCTTTATTTACAAAATCAAGCAAAAGAAAAAGAGGGGTAGAGGGGTATTGCCAAAACAACAGACATAATCAAACTCCTCAATAACCAAACAACCTAGACTAAACTAAACTAAATAAGCTAACTCCTTAGCTAACATAAACAGGAGAAAAAGTAGTTTAAAATAAAATGGTACCCCCCTCCCTACTAACCACACAATGAAGAAATAAATGAATCATTAAACTAATAAGCTTCAAGTAAACCAAAAACAAAACAGATGAATCAAAACATAATATAAATAATCATAGAACTTAACACTCACTTCTCCCTTTTAAGTCTCAGTCATAGAGTGTAATCAGAGACACAAAGGAAAGAAACTCTACTTCAAGAATTTCAACACAGATGAGGTAAAGATTCACAAAGCCACCAACTTCTTGCATTTAAACAACATCAAGTCTGGGGTTGAAAATGAGACCTCTAAGCTGTAACAGGGTCAGGCCACCACCAACATATCTCTGATGATGGTTGCAGTTTAAATACTCTCCTTCCCCCTCCCATCATCCAGTCACAACAGGGCACTGATTATTGAAGTCAGGTGGCAATTACTGCTCCTACAGAGAGAGACAGAGAGAGAGAAAAGACAGGGAACAGCTTGAGCACAACAACAAACCCTTACGGCTCTAGACATTACAATGTATAAAGTGCCAGTCAAATCATGCATTTAATATGTGTTTAATATGTATTTAACGTGTAGATGTGGATGAGTGTGCGAACAGGACTCACGTCTGCAGTGCTGATGCCGAGTGTGTGAACACGGCAGGCTCGTATCGCTGTGAATGTTCAGACGGCTTTACTGGTGACGGATTTACCTGCTCAGGTCCATCATTCATCTTTCTGTCTGTCTGTTCAATCTTCTGTTTCATCCACACCAACATACTTCCATTATACTGTACATCATTCACTGGTGTCTTGATGTCCTGCAGATATGGACGAGTGTGCTGAAGATGTGGATCTGTGTGAAAATGGCCAGTGTCTCAATGTTCCCGGCAGCTATCGCTGTGAATGTGAGATGGGCTTCACACACACTCCGAACAGCAAGACCTGTCGAGGTGCGCTTATCTACACACACAGACTGCAATAATATAATCTACTGATTGACTGTAATTTAGCTGCATATCACAGAACTGAAATGTAGTTGTCAAAGTCAGTTACTGCTATTTGCCATCATTTTGTGGACAGACAAGGGATCACCCAAAAATGACAATTCTGTCATTAACTTACTTTCATGTTGTCTCAAATTAAAATGACTTTCTTTCTTTCATGGAACACAAAAGGAAAGGTTTTGCTGATTGCAGGTTGAATGGGCATGGATGGAGTTGAGCTTCAAAACTGTAATATTAAGTATAAAAGTATGTGATTTTTGTGTGAGGAACCAACTAAACTTGAAGTTGTTATTCACAGAACATTTGCCCTTCTGATGCACACTGAAAAAAACATTCTTACTTAAAAATGGTAATATCTAAATTAACTGGTTTCATTCAAAAATATTATTTGGCATCATTGAATAAATACAATACATTGATTGTAAAGCTGCTTTGAAACAACCCGCATTGTATGAAGTGCTATATCAATAAAGGTGACTTGACTTGATTTGAGAGCTGCAGCAGAAAAATTAAATTTTGTTCTGTCAGGCAAAACTATCACATGACTTCAGAAGACTTAAAGTTGGCATCAAACGAAAGCAATAGTCTTTTCTTCTATTGTGACGTATATCCAAGTGAAACAGCTTCTGGAATGAGAAAATAATGTAGGGCAGTACTTAATTTCATCCTTGGGAATTGTAAATCAATTGATCGTAAGAAATTGGGTGCTGCTAACTAAATGGAGGCAGATCTGAATGTTAGTTTGTAGTCAGTTGTGGAGGATATTTAGTCTCGCCCTCTGCTGAGACACACATCATGAAGAGAACAGACGCCGATTCAAGGGGAAGGGGAGGTTAACATTTTTGAATAAACATTATGATGGCATTTGAATTTTTTAAAAATAATGATGTACAGGGATAAATCTTTTATAATAAAGACTGCAACATTCTGTAGAAAAAAAAAAGAATGGTCAATTTTCATTTCATGGTTACTTTAATTAAGATTGATTGTTAATGAGTCAAATGGACTACCTTTATGATTCTTTTATGTAATCAGTCATTGTAAATGAATGTTATAATTATTGTGAATCAAGTGTGTATGTTTCAGATATAGACGAGTGTTCCTTCCAGAACATCTGTGTGTTTGGCACATGTCAGAATATTCCAGGAATGTTTCGCTGTATTTGTGATAAAGGGTATGAGCTGGACAAGACAGGTGGAAACTGCACAGGTAAACATGCTGTTACCCTACAGTAACACATCAACAGCTGTTCTTCACTTCACACAGTGACCGTTAATGTGTTGTTGTGATATCAGATGTGGACGAGTGTCTTGATCCCATCAGCTGTGTTAATGGTCACTGCGAGAACACAGCCGGCTCGTACCAGTGTAACTGTCCCATTGACTTTGAGCTCAACCCCACTGGAATTGGCTGCGTTGGTAAGATTGATTAAATTTAACCCAAACACTAATGCCATCACAACAATAATAGTGCTGCTACTATCATTAGCAGAGTTGTACATCATACAGAGAGATGTAATGTGTTCACTGTATATCCTGCATCCTTCCCTTTATTGAAGTGTTCTGTCATCATCCATAAAAATTCACATACAGTCAGTTGGTCTCTTTCCATGCGGCAGACACGCGAATAGGGAACTGTTTTCTGGAGGTGACATACCCTGGACGTGGTGGGCTGGCCTGTAGTGGTGAGGTGGGGTTTGGAGTCAGTCGTTCGTCATGCTGCTGTTCTAAAGGACAGGCATGGGGTAACCCATGTGACCTTTGCCCTCCGCTCAACACCTGTAAGGAACTCTACAATAATACTCAATTGTTTAACACTACAGTACTTCAAAATGACAATAATTCAGTTATACCAGAGTCAGAATGAGCTTTATTCACAAAGTGTGTAATTGTTGTGCTAGCTATTTAATGTGGAAATAGATGTTCTAGTGCAGAGGTCTTCAACCCTGCTCCTGGGGACCCACTGTCCTGCAGTTTAGCTCAAACCCTAATCAAACATACCTAAACCAGCTTATCAAGCCCTTCAGGATCGCCTAAAAATCACATGCAGCTGTGCTAAAGCAGTTTGGAAATAAACTTTGCTGGACATTGGGTCTCCAGGAGCAGGGTTGAAGAATATTATTCTAGTGCACAGATATCTGTAGTGTCTGCCTGAGGGCAGAAGTGCAAACAGGCTGTTATCCTCTGCTGTCCTAAAAGTCTGTTGCAGTCTTATGTGTGATTTGCTGGCTGACCCAAACCAGACTGTTACAGAAGTGCACAGAACCGACTAACAGCTGAGTAAAACTGTGTCATCTGCACCTCTGACAGATTGAACTTCTTCAGTTGATGACAGTTAGAGCGGGTGTGGGGTGTGAGACTGGAATTTTCAAACCTGCAGTAAAACGCATTCAGGTCTTCAGCCAGTTGTTGATTTGCCACAGTGCTGGGGGAATGGTGTCTTGTAGCTGGTGATGGCTTTCCACACAGATGCAGGGTTGTTGGCTGAAAACTTTTCAGCTTTTCAGAGTAGTGTCTCTTAGAAACTCTTACCTCCTTTGTCAGTGTGTTTTTAGCCTGTTTGTACAAGGCTTTATACAGCGGAACAATAGTACTTTTATACTGCAATAATTCAGTACTACTATACATCATTACTACTGAAGGGGTGAAAACATTTAAAAGATGAGCATGTTATGAAAAACATATCTAGGCACTTAAGGAATAAAAAGTTACATACTGGTGTGCAGGACATATTTCAATCCTTCATACTATTGTAATAGCTTAATGCTAACAATTCTATGCTACCTTAGTCATTTCAATACTATAATACTATCAATGCTTGCAACATTGTTACCTCAACATAACGATACTACAATACTTTCTGTAAATACTACAACACTTCAATAATTCAATATTTGTACTTCAGTACTGCAATATATCAATGCTGCAGTCGTTAATTTCTTAACATGACAATCCATTCTCCAAATGGCTTTATCGTCTGCAGGTTCGCAGGGATGCTGGAGCCCAATGACAATTCTTCTGTTTTACAATACTTTAATATTGCAATACAATAATTAAAAAATCATTAAAGGCAGATCTTTAAACTACTTTTATTTTATTTTTTATCATTTATTCTGTAAATATGTAGTTATCCTAGACACTTTCAGTATAATTTTGTGACAATAACATTCATAAGTTCATATCGTTTTAGCATATTTAAAAAAAATATTGATGAATATGAAGGTTAAAGTTGGCTGATGACCATATCATGTGTCTCTAGCGGAGTATAACACACTGTGTCCTGGAGGAGAGGGGTTCAAACCCAACCCCATCACCATCATCCTGGAAGGTAATCAAACCTTATAAAATCATCACTATACACCGTTGAACGTACTCTCTAGCTTATTATTTCCTGTGAAGTTATAGAAAATACATAAGCAATAAGGTAATAGTTCCTGTACTATTTTGTGATTACAGTCAATTTTAAAGGGTGTTCTTAGACATGACACATAGTAAGGTGACTTTATTCATAGTATGGTATTTTTAAATAGTTACTATATAATAAATATATTAGGCGCATATTTGTTTTTTTTTTAAAACATTATTGGAGAGAGACTAATATGAGCATAGAAGCATTCCTCTTATCATGTAACAAGAACATCGGATGTTATGGAAGTGTTCCCGGTTTCCGTTTGACCTAATTTATGCAGATAATCCACATTTTGTGTGTATAACAGAATTTCTAAACCTGAAAAATAAAAGGTATTTAGAACTTTTGTCTTTGAGTTGTGTTTCTGTTTGTTTTCTGTTGGTGTCAGATATTGATGAATGTCAGGAGCTGCCCGGCCTGTGCCAGGGTGGAAACTGCATCAATACATTTGGAAGTTTCCAGTGTGATTGCCCGACTGGATACTACCTCAACACAGACAAACGCATCTGTGAGGGTAAGGCAGCATTTCTATGGTTAAAAATACTCTGTCCACTGAGAGATCCTCAGAAAGGTGAGTTTGACTGTAAGGTGTGTTTTTCAGATATTGATGAATGTGTGCTCAGTTCAGGGGTTTGTGGTCCGGGCACCTGCTACAACACACTGGGAAACTACACGTGTGTCTGTCCACAGGACTACATGCAAGTGAGCGGAGGACACAGCTGCATGGGTGCGTGTTTTAATGGTGTAGCAATAACAGGATATGTTTTTGATGCAGGTGGCACAGTCGTTAATTAATAGTTTAATACAGGGGTTCCCAATCCTGCTCCTGTAGATTCACCTTCCTGCAAAGTTCAGCTCCATCCCTGATCAAACACATCTGAACCAGCTAATCAAGATCTTCAGGAGAACTTGATAATTACAGACAGGTGTTTTGGATCGGGATTGGATCTGAACTCTGCAGGTAGGTAGATCAGGAACAGAATTGGGCACCACTCGTTTTAATAGTAATTAATAGATTTTATTTACATTTTAAATGTGTTTTGCTCTACTCAGGCGGATCCGTGTACTTTATTTTGTGACTGTATATTTTTTGAAAAATGCAAACTACTAAATTTGTAGGACTGTGTGTTGTTTTAGATATGAGAAAAAGTCTGTGTTACCGTAACTACAGTGGTAGTACCTGTGAACACCAGCTCAAATTTAACACCACACAGAGATTGTGCTGCTGTGCCTACAATGTGGGAAAAGCCTGGAACAAACCATGCCAGGCCTGTCCGAGCCCTGGCACAGGTGAGCACACACATTCATTTACTGTAACTGTAATTTCAAAATGAGGACACACATACTTGCTGTATATTGTTTTAAAGACACACAACACAAACCCTAATCTTCAAAAAGCAGTACTACTTTGCATGAATCTTTTTCATTTCTTGACATTCCTGAATGTCCCTGTAGAGTTTCTCTTTCTTATCAGTCAGTAGCAGATGCTATCAGAACTTTATGCAGGAATGATGACCTCTGAAGACCTTGGTCTTTTCGAGGTGCAAGACTAGAGCCCCAAAATTAGTATTAAAGTGGTATCTCTTCAGGCTCTCACAGCATTAGTCATGTTCCCTAATTCAGGGAATTAGTTAAATGCATAATGCAGACTGTAAGGCTGGAAGCTTACGCTGCTATTTTGAACCAATTATCGGAAACAAAAAGCAGTTGAAGGATAACGTGCATAATTCAGTTATTAATCTGACTCCATTAAAGTTGTTGTTATTCTTTAACCCTATTATTCTTTAAAGGTAAAAGTCTTTCTTAGATAGGAAAATGTAGGATTTAACCTGAACGTTTAGATAACGAAAGTTACAGTCACTTTAGCTTTCAACATTATCAGTGATAAAAGGAAAGCAGGCAAAGTTATTTATTAAGTTACATGTTTAACCCTCTGGAGTCTGAGGCTGATTTGGGGCCCTGGAGAAGTTTTGACATTCCCTGGCATTTGTGCTTTTTTCAGTTGTTCATAAACATATTAATGGAAAAGGTGTCATTACACTGTATTCAGCACGAACTAGGCTACCATAATATGTGAGCAACATGTATGTACATGTTTGTATTTTTGAAGGAATAACGTTTATGCGTGGTTATTGAAAAAACAAAAAACTTAAGTCACTGAAATAAGGCCAAAAAGCAAATATTACTTATGTGTTCACAAGACTTCTGGGTATTGGAGGTTGTAGACTAGAATTTTTGCTTCAAAATTATGTAAAAATTATCCTGCCTACTTGTTCATATAAAACAATAGAGAGAATTAAATTTTCTAAGACGCTTTTTGGCAAGAAATACAGTAAGCATGGAGGTGTGAATCTTCATGAATAATGCTGTGATTTACACCTGAGAATACAAAAGATCTGCATAATGACCTGCATAATGACCCGCATAATGAGCCCTTTCAGTCAGGTAGGCTATGTGAAAAAACCCTCTGATAACAGGATCACATCAGCTATTGTATTAAAGTTAATATAATGTCCACTCTTGACAAAAAAAAAAAAAAACATGATTTTTGTGATCTCATGCATGCACGTATTATTGCACATCATGTGAAGAAAATTTTGTATAGGCCTATAGTTTAAATTACAGTACCAGTCAAAAGATTGGACGCATTACTATTATAATGTTTTTTAAAAAAAGTCTCAAGTCTCAAACCAAATAATGGTTTTCTATTTCAATATACTTTAAAATATAATGTATTTCTGTGATGCAAAGCGTCTGAACATTCATGTTACCTCTATGGCATTTCATATAGGCTTTAAGCTTAAAAGCATGCACATTTGGAGAAATAATGATGGATTCTCATATGTTTATGTCAATTTTCTATACAGAGGAGTAATATTTATTCAATATTTATTGTCATCACTATGAGCGCTGGATACTGTGTTTTCAATTCATACTTGCAGCCGGAGGGCGCTCTGTGCACATTTAGTCCACAAATGTCTCGTTAGAAGAACAGGCATACCATGTGACATTCCAGGAACTAACAGAGGCTTCCAGAAATCGCTATAATCATGGCTATAGCATGCAGATAAACACTTTTGAAGATAATAAATACACGATTGCGACAATGTATATACATGTATTGCCTCAGAATTTGCGTCTGAATAGCGCTCGCTCCGTGGGTGTGGCCGAATTAGTGGATAATGAGCTGACTCACGGACGTCTGACATGTCTCTGCTTTCATACAGATTACATAAACAGAGAATTTTTGTTTTCAATTTGATTTACAAGATTTAAAACCTGACATTTCAACATTTCTTTAGACATAAGTCTCATTTTTGTGTCATTAGTGTTCACTAAGTTACAGTTCATTCTCTGAGAACTATCAGATTGGACTTCGTTCAGAGGGAGACGACAGATCACGCACCATGTTAGTTTTCTTTATTTTGCAAAAAGCACAACATTTTTTTTTTACTTTGAGTGTACACAAATAAAAGAAGACATTCTATAGTTTCAATTGATATATTACTTATGTCTCTATGACAAAAAATGACGGAGTATTTTAAGTCTGTTTTGCTGCAACGTGAAAAAAATCCTGCAAAACGCGCCGGCGCGTTACCCGACTCCAGAGAGTTAAATATACAGGCAGTAGAATGGAATAACATACTGTATAGAAAACTTAGTTGTAACAAATAATGCACTGCTGTGCAGAAGAGGCCGTAAATTATTAAGAGATTATATTAAGAGGTTGCGCATCGGTGTGCGGGAGTGGCAGGGTTAAAGCCTTTCTCCTAGATCAACAGTTACCTTTCCTTCTTATACCCTGAGCAAAGCATTGTTATACATGAGTGGAATACCAACACCAAAACCAACTGACAGGAAACCAAAAGATATGGCAAATGGGTGGTGATCAAGAGGGGGAGAAGTACATTAACATATTCTCCTCAATGCATGTTTAAGCAATAACTAGATTGTACATTAGGATACTTTAATATCTCTATTAAGTACACCATTCAGTTCAGTTTATAAGCTGTCAGATGAGACCAAACATGACATAGTTACATATTAGAAAACACTATTAGATAAATTGTAGTTGAAAGCATATATGTCATGTGAAACGTCTTGGGTTACGACTGTAATCCTGGTTCCCTGAGAAAAGGGAACAAGACACTGCATCCTAGAACGCCCTCGCGTGACAGGTGTCTGAAATGATAGTCGAATCACACCAATCCTATTGGCCGGTGACAGCCTATGACGTCAAACTAGTGCGACCAGACAGTATATAAGGGGCGTCTAGAGAGCATTTTGTCCGCCATTCGTCTGAATTGACTGTAGCAGGCAGCCCAGATGCATGGCAACGAGACACAGTATCTCGTTACCTGTTCTCAGGGAACCAGGGTTACAGTTGTAACCAGAGATGTTCCCTTTTGAAAGGGAACTCGCACTGCGTCCTAGAATGCTAATGGGGAACGGGATACCCACGCCGTCATGCTGAGGGGAGTGCATGCCAACAATGGCTGAGAAGAGAGCTGAAACACTCAACCCTCTCTGGTCACACGCTAGGCTGTCAGTGACATTACTCCCTACTGCCACTGCCCAAGCTAAAAAGCCTCAAAGAGGCCTCCACAGAGTGAAGGCTTGCCAAGGCCGCTCAAAGGCTTGGAACCAACAACTTCAACAGAAGGAGTCCCTTTAAAGGAGTATGGCCAGAGGACCGAGAGGAACACTGGCCTGTCACCTACCAGGGGGACAAAAGTCGACCCCAAGGGCCACCAGGGAGGCCGAACTAGCCCAACCAAGGGCTAATCAGGCCAATGACCTGTCTGTAAGAAAAGAATCTCTATAAATTTCCTCAGAGAGGAAAGCCCCATGAGAGGGACTGCAAAAAGGCAGGACCAAACTCACCGAACCAGAGACGGGCATCCCTGGGAGTAGAACTCAGCATATTGCTTTAGACCCTGAATGAGGGGAGTAACCTACTCGACCTAGGATCTACAGAGTCTGAAGCACTCTGGAGGCTGGGTACTCTACCTAAGCCAGGGGAGGAACAGAGACTGGAATATAGTAGGAGACAGAGAAACTCCGAAGCCTATATACCGAACTCAAACAGTAAGGGAGTATCGACAGCCTAATACAGATCCTTCAGGAAGGTCTCACAAGAGTCCTTCTACCTCCGACCAGTCTTTGGGAGCAAGTCCTAACGACCCTAAACATGAGGGGAGAACTGAGCTCGACCAGGACGAGCAAAACCAAGCCTGAACAAACAAAGAGCTGTGAAACAGCACCAAAAACGGTGAAGATTCCCAGAAAGCCTGGAGAATCTGAACAGCTCAGAGATGGAGGTAGACAGAAAGTGAAACCTAATGCCATCTAGATAAACATTCCAAAGGAGGCTCCGAGGAGCCAACCACTTGGAAGTAAGAGTATAGTTGCAAGCCAGGAACACTCGTTCGCACAGCAAACACGAGCTGTGTGTTCAGCATATTGCTTATCTACCCTTAAATAAAGGGAGCACAAACATAATGCCGCCAGGATGATGAGGAGGCCTCACGAAGGGCCTACTACTCCCCCAAAAAAAAAAACGGCCGCGGGCCCGGGTTGCCAGTGCTAGAGCTCAAGGGGAGCGAACTCCAATCAACAACAGGAAGGAGAATTAGCGCATTTGACCTGAGAAGTATAGGTGTAAAGCATGCTTGGGGCATAGAGCTTTGGAAGTATAGACTAAGAGAGACCAGGGGACCAGACTCAAAGGAGCTTGCTCCGGATGAATAGCGGCCTCAACAGGGAGAATTCCAAGGAGGCAGAGAATTCAACCCAAAACTTGAAACAAATCAAGGAGCTACTCACAAAAAGACTACCAAGCTCAGAGAGCGGAGGCTTCAGCAAAGATCACACTCTCAAAAGCGAGAGGAAACCTACAATGCTCAGGCAACCACAGGGAGTCTAACTAACAAAGCCTAACACTAATGGATATGCTTAATGCTAAACACCGCCAGGGAACCACATACTCAAACATTGTTAAAAACCTTAGCGGGCAATGGAGTAAAGGAACAACCTGAACAGAGGAGAGGGGGTCGCAGTGCCTGCTACTCGCATTCTTAGCCTAATGCAGAAGGCGGGCCCCCCGAACAGAAGCAACCCTGATGAGAGGGGAGGCAAACATGAGCCGAGCGACTAGCAAGGGAGGCTGAAACAGAAGTATCCAACGCCTACTGCTGAAGTAGTCAGAACAGGCTGTCAACGTCTGCCTAGGCCGGGAACAGGGACGGCCCAAGAGGAGGGCTAACCCCATAAACATGACTTTGCTGAGGCTCAGTGGAGACTAAAACCCAGACAGTTTAAGTAAAATAAAACTGGATGCCTACCAACCATGACAGTAGAAACCGCTAGCATAGGGTAGCGGTTTGAACCTGACAACTCTTGGATGAGAGGAGGCTAGCAACGAGAGACCAATGTGGCTGAAAGAAGGGGGAATAGCCTGGAGCTCTAGGGAGCGGAAGCCCTACAATGCAACAAAAAGAGGGCCAACACACTCGAGAATGTCTAGGCGGCCATAAAAAGGCCGACGTTAGGGCTGTGTATATAATATATTGTGATATAATACGTATCACGATACAGGGGTATACAACGATATATTGTGATATATTGTGATATATTGCGATATTTCTTTTTTTTTTTTTTTTTAGAAAGACCTAATTTTAGAAAAAACGGTCATAAAGAACACACAACCATATGCATAAAACCTGACAAGCAACTTTATTTTATTTAATCAATACAGTATCATTTGCATTTATATCACTAATCACTATTTTGTGCAATCTAAGTAAAGGGAAAATAGTAAAGTGACTGCAGGATTCTTTGTGTATGTTTTAAAGGTTCACAGTATAGCAGTTTAATACATTTCTAAACTATTTAACAATAGAAAGTGCATAGACCACTCCATGACTGAATGACTGTTTTATATTTAATACTGTAAAGCTGTTTGCTTTAAAGCAGTCTATTGTATAAAGTGTTATTTAAAGTACTGAACTGCAGAGCTGGTGCAACCATATGCCACATCGCTATGATCAGATGCTTTCTTTCTGCTGCCACCGCTGTCAATTTTGTTGTGTGTATTTTGTTACTGAGAGGAAAACGTGCAGTACATATCACATATTCTATCGAAACGCTTCTCAGCAGCGCGGATGACGTCGGGATGTTAAGCAAGCTCTCAGATTCAATGCATTTCCCGAGTTTTTGAATTTTAACATGGCCTTAATTTACTTAATATTAACAAAATGAGTCCACACTTCAGTTCTGTATACCGCGGGAGCGGAATAATTCTATCGTCTTGTGAGCTGGGTTTGCTAATGCTAACACTAGCGATGCACACACCTTCACCTTGCGCTTCTCCGGCTCCACATCAGTTTACGCTCTGAGATAACACTGCCATCTAGCGGTTAGGTTTTATACAGTCTATGGTTTAACACAAAGCCACGAATATTGGATGTAAATAAATAAATATATAAATATCGATACAATGTTTTTGAGAATCGATACAGTATCACCAAACATAATATCGCGATATTCATGTGTATCGATATTTTCTTACACCCCTAGCCGACGCTAAGACAAATGCCAAAGCTCAACAGAGCGGAATGCACAAAACCACTACGCGAAAACAGGTGGCCAACAAGCCGTCACCAAAGGTCATGAAGAACTTGAGCTCAAAGGAGCGGAGGTTCAGATAAAAACGCATCACTTCAACCTAAGCAAGGGACCCCAACCGGAGGCCAAAGACGGCCTACACTAAAACCATGAACTCAACTGAAGCCCAACATAACAAGGAGGCTTCAGAAGTGAAGGGCAGCTAATGATAAAATGGCTTGCCATACTGCAAATATCATTATGAAAAATAACCCGCTAAAAGCTTTGAAATAAACTCTCAGCAGAGAGGAAGCAAATAGCAAGGGTGTGGGATCAGCCTTACATAAACAGCTCCAGGGCCCAGAAAAGCCCCTAAACCCTAAAGTTACAAAATAAAAGCCCCGCAAGCCTTCAGCAGGGAGCCACGGTCACTGCAAAATAAATAAATCTCCCTTAGCTCCCTCGAGTCGGAGGTATCGCTGGCGATACCACCTCGGTTTTTTTCTTACCAGTGTGAAAGAGACTCAAAATACTTGTCAATACTTGTCCATGTTGCACATACAATTAAGAGTTATACACCATTTTAATCTGTGAAATATCTTCTTTTATTTGTGTACACTCAGATTAAAAACAAAATGTTGTGCTTTTTGTAAAATAAAGAAAACTAACATGATGCGTGATCTGTCGTCTCCCTCTGAACGAAGTCCAATCTGATTGTTCTCAGAAAATGAACTGTAACTTAGTGAATACTAATCACAAAAAAATGAGACTTATGTCTAAAGAAATGTTGAAATGTCAGGTTTTAAATCATGTAAGTCAAATCGAAAACAAAAATTCTCTGTTTATGTAATCTGTATGAAAAGAGAGCCATGTCAGACGCCCATGATTCAGCTCATTATCCGCTAGTGCGGCCACGCCCACGAAGCGAGCGCTATTCAGACGCAAATTCTGAGGCAATACATGTATACATCGTCTCAATCGTGTATTTATTGATTTGAAAAGTGTTTATCTGTATGTTATAGACATGATTAGCGATCTCTGGAAGCCTCTGTTAGTTCCTGGAAAGTCACATGGTATGCCTGTTCTTCTTTAGAGTAATTTGTGGACTAAAGGTGTACAGAGTGCCCTCCGGCTGCAAGTATGAATTGAAAACACAGTATCCAGCGCTCATAGTGATGACAATAAATATTGAATAAATATTACTCCTCTGTATAGAAAATTGACATAAACATGAAAATCCATCAGTATTTCTCCAAATGTGCATGCTTTTAAGCTAAAAGGCTATATGAAATGCCATAGAGGTAACATGAATGTTCAGACGCTTTGCATCACAGAAATACATTTTATTTTAAAGTATATAATAGAAAACCATTATTTTAAATTGTAATAATATTTCACAGTATTGCTGTTTTTTCTGTATGTTTGATATACACCATGATGAGCTTGAGACATGTTCACAGAGGGTTTTTTCACATAGCCTACCTGACTGAAAGAGCTCATTGTTATGCAGGTCATTAGAGGTCATTATGCGAATCCTTTGTCTTCTCGGGTGTGAATCACAGCATTATTCATGATGATTCATGCCTCCACACATACTGTGTTTCTTGACAAAAAGTGTCTTACAAAATTTAAATATCTATATTGTTTTATATGAACGAGTAGGCAGGATAATTTTTACATAATTTTGAAGCAAAAACTCTAGTCTACAACTACCAATACCCAGAAGTGTTGTGAACACAGATTTAATATATTTTTTTGGTCTTATTTCAGTGACTTAAGTTTTTTGTTTTTTTCAATACCACTCATAAACATTATTCCTTCAAAAAAACAAACATGTACATACATGTTCCTCACGTATTATGGTAGCCTAGTTTGTGCTGAATACAGTGTAATGACACTTTTGTCATTAATATGTTTATGAACAGCTGAAAAAAGCACAAATGTCAGGTCATGTCAAAACTTCTCCAAGGCCCAAAAATCCTCAGACCCCAGAGGGTTAACGGGGAAGTGACCAGCTAAGCTCACCTGAGACCAAAAAGAGTAGAGGCCGAATGTAAAAATGGCCTGCCATACTCAAGCAGTCTGAAAAGGCTTGCGCTCAATATCAAGCGCTAAGCCAGACCCTCAAAAGAGTTCCAGGATAGGAACAAACTTATCATCGGGCCCAGGCTTCAGGCCTGATGTCAAAGCATGCGCAGGGCAAGGAACGGTACAGGGGGAAAGAAGAAGAAGAGGAGAGGGAGATGGAAAACACTCAAAAAGAGAAGAAATACTCAGCGGTGCTCAGCGCGTCAGCTTTGTATAACTTCTCTTAAATCCGGCTTATTCTTCCTAGCGTCACGCCTTCTCTGGGACCTGCTCCTCTGAGGAGGAGGGGCCCGGGAGGCGACGCTAGATGCCCTCGCCTCCTTGAACTTCCCAACCACCGCCTTGAAGGAAGTCCCGAAAAGTTCAAGAGGCGAGACCAGCGCATCGAGGAGAAAACCCTTCTCTTTCTCCCCGATGTCAGCCAGGTTCACCCACAGGTGTCTCTCTGTTGCCAACATCGCCGCCATCGATCGACCGATCGCGGCAGCAGTTTGTTTGGTGGCGCGGAGAGCCAGGTCTGTGGTGCGGCGCAAATCGGCCACCGCATCAGGGGAAAGACCCTGGCCCTGGTCCAAATCTTTCAACAGGTCAGCCTGGTATGCTTGAAGCACTGCCATGGTGTGCAGTGGAGCACCAGCTTGACCTGCAGCTGCGTATGCCCTGCCATTCAACCGTGAAGTTGTTTTAAGCGGTCTAGTAGGCAGGGCAGGAGCCTTCAATGTTGACGCTCCACCACCAACAAGACAGTTTGCAAACATCGTGGGCATCACCACATATCCGTGCTCACGTATCCCCTCGACATTGGCATAATTCGCATGCCCATGTCAATGAATACGGGCCGAATAAGGGTTTTTCCTTGCCTTCTTGATCTCAGAATGGAGATCAGGAAGGAATGGAAGGCTCACGGAAGCTGGAGGAGTATGGCCGGAAAGATAGCATTCGTCTAGCCTCCCACGAACCGCCTCTTCCCGAGCGCGCGTCCACGGCAGCTTTAATCTGCCAGAGGCGCGTTCCTTAACATCCAGCAGCTCAACATTCGTGGGGCAGGATGGCCGTGCGGACTCAGATAAAACACATTCACTGCCCTTAACAACCATTGCCTGCTCTTCAGTGTGGCTAGGAGCCAGAAGAGGACTGTCTGCTGAGCCGGAGGATGCCAGAGAAATGGCATCCTCATCAAGCAGATCGCTCTCGTGAGCCACCGAATCGTGAGAAAGAGAAACGGCTCTCTCAAACTTTTCGGCGAGCTCTACCTGCAAGCCCTACGACTTGAGTCTCCTCTCAGCCTCAGCACGAGAAGGACCCGAGCCGCCAGGTGCAGATGCCTGTCCCTCTTCCCTTGAGAAGATTGACCGTGTCCGCATAGGCAAACGCTCACAATGAATGCAAACAGATCCCTCGAGAACTAAACGTGCATGCTCCTCACCAAGGCAGTGAAGTTGTGTGTGTCCTCTGTTGTCAGATATCTTGGACACGGATCGGCACAACGCTTGAAACACTTCTCAGACATAGTAAATCTTACCTTGTGAAACAACAATCACGACAGACAAAACAGTCACTGAAGAGGAAAAGAGGACGACATGTTCTCTAGGCACCCCTTATATACTGTCTAGTCGCACTAGTATGACGTCATAGGCTGTCGCCGGCCAGTAGGATTGGTGTGATTCGACTATCGTTTCAGACACCTGTCACGCGAGGGTGTTCCCCATAAGTGTTCTAGGACGCAGTGCGATTTCCTTTCGAAAGGGAACAAATGATGTGTCATTGAGGTGTAAACGACTCTGTCTCCCCAGACAGAACCATCCTGTGCCTGGAGTGTCCCAACAGTCCTCAATCAGCATATTGATGAATCCCTCGCACTAAATAGGCATTAGAATACTGCGATGATGAAGACCATTGTGCCAAGTTTAATTCACATGTATACCTTTAAAGGGATTTCTGAAGTACTCGGGCAGTAAAGAGTTCTACCCATATTCGCTCAGCCCTGCAAGACCTGTTTGTCAGATTCAAATCACTTCTGGGGACAGTTGTGTTCCCAAGCTACAGCTAAGCTCGTACAAAAACATTTCTGTGTGTTCAATTGTACTAGTGGTGTATTTTTAGGGGGTCCCTTCTTAAAATGAGGGGGCCACTAAAAAAAATTCCAGCCATTAATAAAATGATACACCTAAACTACAGCATACACAGTATAGCTCGGCGGCTAGAATTTAAACCACGGGCTTACCTTTTACATGACGAGGCAGAGACTTCGAGGGCGATTATTAAAAATGTTGATGATGTCAGCATAGTCCAGAGAATCCACCAATTCCCTTTCAAAAGACAACAGGGAAAGTTTATTTAATGCAAAGTTGTCGTGGATGAACTCAAAGATGATTTGACTCTTGAGAAAAGTCTTTCAACACAACAAGTCAGAGGCAGTGTGATCATTATCTTTTACAGTCTACTCTTGTTTGAAAGAAATGCAGTGACCATCTTCTATTTTCCAACGCAGAAGTTGAAGTTGACATGTAAATGTGTCACAAAAAAGATACACTACTGGATTGTACTCTCTGTTATTTTAGGTGACTATAGAAGTCTTTGTGGCAGTGTGACCGGATTCAAGATTGATTTTGAAACTGGAAAACCAAAAGGTAAAGACAAATTTTGCAGTTAGTGAAATTTCAGTAGAAATGGCAGAAATAGTTTTTACATAATGTTTAATGGTTTTGTTCTGATCTTTTCAGATATTGATGAATGTCATGAAATCCCAGGTGTCTGTGCTCATGGTGTGTGTATAAACCACATGGGCAGTTTCCACTGCGAGTGTCCCTCAGGCTTCATTTACAATGACCTGCTGCTCATCTGTGAAGGTCTGATGGCTACTTTCTCTGTTAAGGGGCCATTCACACAGAATGAGTTTTTGCAAAAATGAGTTCAAAGCAAAAATGCTTTGTGTGAGTGGCCTCCTTAAATCTTTTTAACTACTGGGCTTATTTATGTGGCAGCTTAAAGTGTAAGTTCATCGATTTTTAACCCGCTTTTGTGTTGTTACAACGTTGGCAGTATATGTAAATGAATAATGTTTACTCTTTACCTGGACCCAGAATTTCCGATTTGTCAGCAAAAGTCCAAATTTTGACAACTCCAGGGCTTTCATGAAAGCTACAGATTATACTTCCACATTTTTGTATCCCTGCCCACAGACAGTCGGATCGACAGAGGGTTATTTAGTTACTGTAAGGGTAGGTTTATCACTGAAAATTGTATTGTACTATGTCCAGTCTTTTTTTTTCTGCATTATGGTAAAAATGGAACACTGTGGCAACATCTTTCTTGCCTGTACATGATGGTGTTTTGCTGACAGAACTGCAGTTTCTTTCAGTTTTTACTCTGTTTGGCCTAAAACACTTTTTTTTTGGTTTTTAGATTTTCCATTGTGGCATTCTCTCCATATTTACAATTGTTTGCCACCTTTAGCCACTGTCTACAATGTGCTGGATCCTTCACTGGAAACTGGAAATTGCTCACTCCCACTAAACGTTTACTCTTTAAATTCTCGCACCCCTGAACAATACAAGTCGACACCATTATGACTAGGGCTACGTTCACACTGTCAGTCCAAATCAGGTTATTTGTGTATCCGATTGGAATCTGATCTAAAATGATTGAAGGTCCACACTGTGTATCGCAACAGTTCAGTGTCCATGCCATTCTTACTTCTTCTGGAATATCTGCATTGGTTTCTATGGCAATGACGTTGCATATGTTACGTTGGTAGGTATATGCAACATGTCATTTATATAGATCAGTGGTAGGTATAAGCCAAAAACAACAACAGCTGCAACATGGAGGGGTTTGCTATACAGATGTTGTCTTATCTACAACATGACAATGTGTAGCCACGGCGCTGGACTACTGCGTCTTCTGAGGCAGCGGCAGAAACGTAGGAGGCTATATTGTTATTATATACCGTTATATTGTCATTTTCTGCTTGACCGGAACTTTGCAAGAACATCCTTGTTTCTGCAGAAACTTTTAGCATGTTTCCTATAACAACGTATGATGTTTACGTTTTACGTGGCGTGAAAAAGTCACATAAACCATTGAAACATGCTAAAGATTTACAGAAATGAAATTTGAATAGGATTTCAAACCACATGAATGTTACTGTAGCTCGAAACAGATTTCTAATAATCGCTTTTTCATTTTTTTTTGTTTTTATTGCCGTTCAAACTTGCTAAATCTGATTGGATTTCAATTAGATATGCACAAAAATCTGATTTGGACTGACAGTCTGAATGAGGCTTAAAAGTTCGCTAAGAAGTATTTACTACTACTACTATTTTTAATAGCGTGTTTTTTAATAGCATACCAGAATGTACATTACCGCCACCTACTGGGAACTGAATCAGAGACTTTTCCTATATACCATTCTCTCTTCAAGACACTTCAGGGTCCAAGCCACACTAATGCCATGTGTTCAGCTCCTCTAGTGAAGCTCAGATCCTAAATTCTTTTATACAAATTGTTTTCAAAAATTTTTGTTCAAATTTATATCAATATTGATACTTTACTACCATTACCAGGACATAAATAGTCTTCAGAGTTATTGATACTTCTACTTTCTTCCTTAATTCTTCAAATAATTTATGTATTTCATTTGAACATTTCTTGCACTACATAATTACATGCGCTACTGTTTCTCTAGTCCCACACCAATCACACAAACCTGTTGGGTGTTTTGTTATTGTATACATAGTATTATTTAGCCCTCTATGGCCTATTCTGAGTCAGGAAATTACACATTCTTCTTTCCTTTCCCCTCCTGAAATCAATAAAAGCAAGGCGGTATATTTGACTCTGGTAAGCGTGTCCATAGTAGACTGATGGGAGTGGCCTTGGATAGAAACATACCCAGTGCATTATGGATGTTGAAGTTTTCCTACCTATTTGGGAAGACAACAGCCTTTTCCTCTGTTTTCTGTAGTCAGATAGCATGAATTTAAATTTTTTTTCACCGTTCTAATGCATTGGCAGCTAAGTTTAATTGAAAGCCAGCAGTAAATTAAGGTGCAGGGTCAATGTAAAAACTAGACTAATTATTATATAGTATTCTGCGTGAATTGATTTGTCAAAACAGTAATTTTTTTGACTGTACTCACAGTGGGTCTCGTTCACCAATAATTGTGTGGATTATTTGTATTTAAATGCATGAAGATGAAAATTTCTTTTCAAAATTGACAATTCACAACCCATGCATGCACACATGTATTTGTTCATAACCTTGTTCTAATATTAATAAATTATTTAGTTAATAATTTAGTATTCTAAATGACTGCTCCTCATCCTCAAAACCAGCCTTAACACATTAAAAAAAGCCACCCAGAGTATGCGATTTCTGTGTTCCTTCATTTCGTAAAGTTATTGAAGACTCATGATTTGTTTGTGAAAATGTTTGTATGCTGATTTCATGCACAAATTTGTGCGTACGTGTAACACTCCTTATCTGACGGCACTCAAATCATCGGGCCTTCCATTCTGCATCTAAAAGAACAAAATTAAAGAATAAGAAGGTCCACCTGTTTATATGGGGCAAAAAATGTTGTCAGAAAGTTGTACATATACAATCACAATAAACTAATACATTACTGCGCAACATCACTAAACTTTCAAATTAATAATAATTGATAGATTAACATGTATTATGTTACTAGAAAGCCTAATTTTACTGGAGAACATTTTACCTACCTTCTCACAGGTAAAAGGCAAACGACCTACTAATTACTTAATGTCGCCAACAGAGGTCACACAATTATAAATTAAACTACTCAAAATTTGGCGAAAGGCATAACATTTACAGTAACGCTTTTAACGTGCATATGGTTAAAGAGACCCTCTGTCTTTTTTTAATATGTGTGTGGTTGTGTTCAGACATTGACGAATGCAGCAGTGGAGAGCATGTGTGTCAGATAAATGCAGACTGCATCAACCGTCCGGGCGGCTATCAGTGTGAATGCGCTGATGGGTATAGACTCACACCTGACGGAGCCTGCGCTGGTGAGCTGCCACCACCACCACTATAGACATTACCACTGTCTTGTTGGTTGTGCATGTTTGTATGAACATGCAGTTTGTATGAAATGATTTCATCTTATTAAAACACAAATTGGAAAATATTATCTGGAAGACAGTGTCATGTCTGTGAGTGAAAGCTCCTTCTTGTCATTTCCAAATGTCTCCAATCACTGTTTATTATGCAAGTTATCTTAAAAGAATTGTAGGTGTTTGGATTAACTAAGTAATAAAACCCAGTGATTTGAGTCTCTCATTCCTGTACCTCCAAAAAGACCGTAATGAGTGTGTGGAGACGCCCAGCGTGTGTCGTCATGGTGACTGTGTGGACATTCCAGGAGGATACAAGTGTGTGTGTCACACCGGCTTTACAGCCACATTAAACCACAGGATGTGTGTAGGTAAGACCTCTTTAATCTCCATCATATCTACTCCATTATGACCAGTGTTCAGAAGACCCCTGGATGCTGTGTTCATACAGTGTGCCCTTATGTGGCATGTCATTAAAACTCTGAATCAGACCTTCTCCTCATTAGAGGTGCTATATTTTACCAAAGCAATTTGCCTGTAAAGGTGTTTACAGCAAGTGTTTTTTCTCCCGTAGATGTTAATGAGTGTTCACGTCAGCCGTGTGGGAATGGCACGTGTAAAAACTCTATTGGCTCTTTTAATTGTATCTGTCATCAAGGATTTGATCTCACCAGTAATAACTACTGTACAGGTAAAAATGTTGTTCCTTTAAACATGTTTACTATAGATTTGTATTGTACATTTGACCATATATACCTACCCTCCATTCCATGTTAGTTTTTTGTGTGTGTGTGTGTGTGTGTGTGTGTGTGTAGTAACTATCTAAAGCTATATCACTATCTAAAGCTATTCTCATTGCATGTTTTTGAAATATGGTTAGCTAGTAGTTAAAGATGCTGAAATATCTTCTGTTCTCATTGCTTCTCTAGATATTGACGAGTGTGTAGTTTTTCACTCTCAGCTCTGCAGGAACGGCCGGTGTGTTAATAACGTAGGGTCCTTCCAGTGCCTCTGTAGAGAGGGTTATGAACTCAGTCTTGATGGAAAGACCTGCATAGGTAATTATGTAAGGGTTTCCCAAACTGTGAAGGAACTGCAGGGGGTTTTTTAATTAAATTTTAAAAATGTAAAATGAAAATTAAAATAAATTAATTAAAAATAAAAACAAAATAAAAATGATAAAAATAAGAAATGTTTCATTTGTTTACCTGCATGTCATGTGACCATTAGCAGACATCAGAGAACTGTAACATTCGAATGTGTTGTTAAATTAATGAAATATCAACTTAAAATCTCAGGGGTGATTCAAGTAAATATTGTAGGCCAAAGATGTTTACTGTTTACTTGACATTTGACTTGACATTTGATATTCAACAGTGCTTTGATCTGCCTGCATTGACACTATTCTTTTAAGAGCTGCTGTGCAGCCAAATAATGTACCAGTTATCAATGTAAAGCTGCTTTGACACAATCTACATTGTAAAAAGCGCTATATATAAATAAAGGTGACTTGACTTGACTTGACTGCCATTGTGTGAATAATATGTAATTAAAAAATTATAAATAAAAATATAATCTAATTACAAGTACTTAATTTTTGTGATTACATAATCCAGATGACATATAATCAGTGACTGTATGCTTAGATTGAAGTATCCATGTGAGACTATCTACCAATTTTATTAATCTGAAATAAACAAGTATGCTGACAAATCATAACAATATACATGTAGATATTCAGTATAATTGCACACTATTATTTTGTTCTAGGATTTGTAGACAGATGGGGGTCCTATGACAATCTCATAACTGTCTGTCTTGTCTTTTAATAAATGCAGATGTTAATGAGTGTATAATGATTCCTGGCATATGTGCTCCTGGAACTTGTCTGAATCTGGATGGTTCTTTCAGATGTGTCTGTCCTGATGGGTATGTCGTCCACAATGAGCACTGTGTAGGTAAGAGTACTGCTTCAAATGCCCAACAAGAGGTTACACCCCTGTGCAGTATCACTAAAGTGTCAAATGATTCAAAATTGTATCACCTCTCCAGTGCATGAACATGATGCACATGATGTTATTACAAGCAGGTTGAATTAAGGACCTATTAGCCTGCACATCTAGAGTTTTATGACAGAACTTTGTATTAATGGAAGGTGGACTTACTTTTTGTTTAATTAAATTAATAAATACATAAAAAATGTGGTCCCTATATATATTTTAAGTATTTCTCTTTGTGAGAACAGGCCAAAATTCACTGAAAATCTTTATATGTTCATGTGAGTTCATGTAAGAAGTAGTGACATCTGATTCATGAACAAATTATTCTCAGATCTTGATCCACAATCTGAGTCCATGATCTGGTTCTTCAGCTAACTCAATGACTATTGTATGATTACAGAAGTCATATGTATGATACATGTATGGTGCTTTTGTGTTCTTTTTTGAAAGCATATTCACAATTTCTTCTTTTGTGAGTCACACAGATTTGGAACAAAATGAAACATAATGAAACATTTAAACTTTTTTTCCAGTAGATAGTATGTAAGTACAGTATATTGTGTGTGTGTGTGTGTGTGTGTGTGTGTGTGTGTATCAGATGTGAACGAGTGTTCAGAAGAGCCCGGCATCTGTGCGTATGGCTCCTGTTTCAACAGTCTGGGCAGCTTTGAGTGCGTGTGTAAACCTGGATTTGTGCTGTCAGAAGATAGACGCAGATGTTACGGTAATTCATCATAACCCTGTTTGTCTGACTAAACTTAAACAGGTGAAAATGTCTGGTTCATATTTTACCAACAATAGAAAAAAAAAAAAAGAAATCATTTTTTGCATTAAGAAAATAAAGCCTATTAGGACCATGAAGAATATGACCTGATTACACATTACTGAAACTGACTGCACTAAACTGTTGTTGTTATTGTTGTTGTTGTTTGCCTATTTATAAAGCTTATAAAATTTACATTACACCTTGTTTTTTGATTGTCTATAGTATTGGTAGGCTGTAGTGGACCTACACTAGTAGACTGTTAGGTTAGGTTTAGGTGTCAGGGTTCAGGTTAGTAGAATAAGTTGACATATATTTGCAAAGCTACTTATAGTTAGCCTTGTGAAAGGAAATGCAATTCTCTAGAATGCTTGATTCTGATTGGCTGACAGACAAAGATTAAGAGGTGTTTATTAATGAATTAATTAATTGTCTTGACTGCTTTACAGTTCCATATAACTTCAACCCCTCCAACCAACAATTCATCCCATGCATTTGATTTGCCATTTTCTATCTCAAATTTTACAATCAGTGGAAATGTGCAGTTTAATTATAAAAAATAAAGCATTGTCAAGAAAGTAAGAAAATTTAATTACAATATGATGGTTAGGCAAACCATTGCTGTATTGCAGTTAGCCATACGCAGAAACTAAGACATGCACTCACTTGCACATGCAGAATTTTAACCCTGTCTCGCTACTTAATTAAATATTTTCTGTACTCAAAAAAGTTGCATTATATTTTCAGTAGTGGTAGTTTTTGAAGTTAAACTAACATGTTCCCTGACTCTGCTGAGTGATAGGCAATTCACTCATGCTCTCTCTCCAATAACTGCATACAGTAGCTTCTGTTACTAGTTCTAAAATGACATTGTTTCTAAACAAGGTATGTAAGAAGTAGTTTTACACACAAGAGTGTTTTAAGGATAAAAACATGAAAATTGTCTTGAAAGAAAACATTGACATTCCTTACATAATACTTATGCTGTTTGTTGTGTCAGACACTAGAGAGAGCTTCTGTTTCACACGCTTTGAGAACGGCAAGTGCTCTGTCCCGCAGGCATTCAACACCAGCAAAGCCAAGTGCTGCTGTAGTGTCATGGCCAAAGAGGGCTGGGGTGACCCCTGTGAGCTGTGCCCTAAAGAACAGGATGGTACCAGAACTCTCATCTCCTTTATCATCCGCTACATCACCTTCACACAGGACCCAAAATCATTCTCATGGTTTCATGTTGTGTTCGTTCACAGCTGCATTTCAGGATCTGTGTCCATTTGGCCATGGGATCATTCCTGGTGTTGGGGACACACGTGTAGGTACTGTGACAATACATGTTTTGATTCTTGTAGGCTCAAAAGATGGTGTAGCAATTGGTTGTAAATTAATATTATTAAAATAATGTAATATCTTACTTAATGTATTGATTGTCTGATACCAAAAAATGATTAAGAAGACATTAAACCCAGAGTGCACACAATAAAGCTGTACAGATTGACCATGTCACATTTGTCACACGCTGTATCGTTGTGTCTCAGACTTAAATGAGTGTGTGGAGAATCCAGAGATCTGCGTAAACGGCCACTGCATCAACACAGACGGCTCCTTCCGCTGCGAGTGTCCTGCGGGATACACGCTCGACTACACAGGAACACGTTGTGATGGTAAGAGAACACTGAAATGTAACCTTCCACAAAACCGTTTTACTTTAAAAGTGAATGTATTGCACTCCAAATATGAATTATGTGTTCAAGAAATGAACATTGTCATCATTTATTGTTTCACGAGTTCACACTTACAAATAAGTCAGATAGAATAAATGGTATGCATATTTGGTGTGCTGTCCAAGGAGAGGGCTCTGAGCTTGGTATTTGGCCCAAACCCCGAGTACTCCCCCGTATTCCTGGTTGTGGTAGGAACAAGCCAAGAATGAGGAGTCAGGGTGGTGGAGGGATGCTGAAAACTGTCGAGGAATGTAGGCGAGTCGACTGTGTGTGTATATATATATATATATATATAATGTATATTTATAGGCTTCCTCTCATGCTAATAGGATTGAATAGATCATTTGAACATTCTCCTCCCGAACTTGCAGACCCCTTCATGGGGCTCAGCAGCTTGTTTTATAGTATATTTATTACTTTCTTCTGCAGAACAGAAAAGTGGATATTTAACAGTTTTAGTTATCATTGACTTTTATACTCCATTGTATGGAGCAATAAGTGGAGTATAAAATGTTATACTCCATTGTATGGACAAATAAACATTGAGACATTGTGCAAAATATCTTCTTTTCTAACAATTTAAATATCTCTATTGTGTCAGGCCTGTTCACTCTAAAATTATACCACCTGAGGTCACAGAGTCTCTGTTCTATTGGTTTCTACTCAGCTGCAGTGTCTTTTGCTGACAGATTGCTGCCTGCATTCCTGTTGGTAGTCACTGCTCATTATCGGCATAAAGTTGTACTCTGCTCACCAGAAACTCTTTCTGAAAATGTATGACTTCAGGTTTCTTTGTCACTGCAATTTACTGAGAGTTTTCAGACCCCTTCATGGGGCTCAGCAGCTTGTTTTATAGTATATTTTATTAGACATTTAAGATATGTTTGTAAAATAGCCTACACGATGATATGAATGAAACCATGATTTCAGGCTTCTGTGATTTACACTGTATTTCTCACTTCAGCTGAACTTGCCATGAACTTGGACCTGAACAATGATATTAAGTTGTTCTTGGTTTACATGGCCTTCAACATTTTCTCTTGATAAATGTTTCTTTTTTAAAAAATAGTGAGACAAACACATTGAGTAATCACTTAAAATATTAAAAATAATACAACCCCATTTTCAGAAAAGTTGGGACATTTTGTATAATGCAATAAAATCATGAATCTGTGATTTAATTCTCTTTAACCTTGATTTAACTGACAAAAGTACAAAGAAAATATTTCCATACTCCAAAAAAGGTGGGACAGAGGCATGTTTACCACTGTGTCACATCACCTTTCCTTTTAATTACACTTTTTAATTGTTCGGGAATTGAGGATACTAATTGTTGTATTTTTGCAAGTGGAATTTTTGCTCAATCTTGCCTGATATAAGACATCTGCTCAACAGTCTGTGGTCATCATTGTCTGATTCTCCTTTTGGAGAATGGGCCATACATTTTCAATAAGAGACAGATCTGGGCTGCAGGCAGATAGTCAAGAACATCCACTCTATGGTGTAGAGTGTTTACAAAACCACTCTTATGTAGCACGTGCTGAATGAAGCCTGGCATTGTCTTGCTTGTCATCTTGATGGCAGTATAAGTCTCTGTACAATCCCTATATTTGCCTCCACGTCAATGGTAACTTCACACATATGCAAGTCATCCATGCTGTTGAACACTGACGCACCCCTATACCACTACCGATGTTTGCTTTTGCACCTGTCGCTGATGGAAGTCTGGATGGTCACTTTCGTCTTTGGGACTGAGAACTCGATGTCCATTTTTCCCAAAAACAAGCTGAAACATGGACTTATCATGGTTTTTAGACCATCTGAGATGAGCTTGGGCCAAGAGAACTCTGCTCAATCTCTGCATTGAACAGATGTATAGTTTTCTTTTTGCGTAACAGAGATTCAAGTTGCATTTCTTGGTGTAGTGGCAGACTGTGTTAAGTGACAACAGTTTTCCAAAGTATTTCTGAAACCATGTGGCAAACAAAGTAGCATGACGATTTCTCAAGTAATGTCATCTGAGGGCTCGAAGGTCACGCACATTCAACGGAGGTCTCCTGCCTTGCCCTGCATGGCCTGAGAATTTTCTGGATTCCCTGAATCTTTCCACAATATTATGTATGCTTGATGCTGAAAGACCTAAATTATTTGCAATCTTGCATTGAGAAATGTGATTTTTGAATTGTTTGACAATTCTCACATGATATTTGGCACAAAGTGGTGAGCCAATACCCATTTTGCTTGCAAAGACAGAGATGCTCCTTTTTATACCCAGTCAAGATACCCTCAACTATTACCAATTCACCTGCTTATTGTAGACTGTTTTAAAACAGTTCAACTTGGATATTCTGTAACCTTTTCACTTTTATTTTGCCTCTGTCCCAACTTTTTTAGAGTGTGTTGCAGCCATCAAAATCAAAATTTGTTTATATTTAAAAAATACAATTCATTTGGTCTGTGGAAACATCAGAAATATTTTCTTTGAACTTTTGTCAGTTAAATAAAGGTTAAAGAGAATTAACCAATAACTTGATTTTATTGCATTTTACAAAATGTCCCGACTTTTCTGGAAATGGGGTTGTATATACAGTATATGATGTTTTAACACGTTATCAAAAAATAGACTAGTTGGCAGTCTGCCACCCTTGCAGAGAAAGCAAGAAGATAGTATAATAATTGTAGCAAGAGTTTGAAGATGAGCCAAAAAGAGCACCTGTGACTGAGATCATTGGTTATGAACTGTGTAAAAGTGACTAGGATGGTCAGATGTTCTGCAGGCATCTTAGCTTTGTTGTCTCCATCAATAAAGTCTAAAGCCACATTTCCACCATTGGGCCAAACCGTTCTCATTGCTTAATCGTTCCATTCCGTGCCGATCTGGCCCAGCCGGTACAGATATAGTTTCATTTTCCACTGTGGGGCTCATGTGGGGCTCTTTGGTATGTAATACAAATGTGTCAGTCATTGCATTGGTAATGCAAGAGTTTACACACAATATGAGATGTAAATAGCGACCATGTTATGGAGGATGATCAGATATTTCTTTTAATTATATTAACTTTAGGCTACTTCGCTCCAATAGAGTGCTCGGCCAACTACAGAAAAACTGGTAGCCAGGCAACAGATAAGTGTCCAATCCTGTGTCACTACATGCATTCTACCAGCCGTTTTTTTTTTTTTTTCGAGGCCGGGAACGGTTTGTAATTGTGCCATGCCGAGGCAAGCTCAAGTGGAAATATAACTGGAACCGTTCTTAGAACTTCTTGGCCGGTGGAAAAACGGCTTAAGTTTTGGCATCTGGAACTCTGTGACTAGAGTGATATTTTTGCAAAGATGAGAAGACTTTTTCCACAACAGTTTCTCCTTTGATATTAGCTTGACATTTTGAGGTGCTTCAGTGGGTGGCACTGCCAGCTTGCAACGAGAAAGTCCCCTGGTTCTCCCCGTGTTGGCGTGAGGTCATGTGAATTAGAAATGGATTGGATAAACAGATTTTTCTGATCCATTAAATCTATATCTCAACTGGGTAATCATCATCTATTATTGTCAACTTTTCAACATGTTCAGCCAACAGTTTTCTGTTCTCTCTGTGTGTGTGCAGATACTGATGAGTGTTTAGTGGAAAACCCGTGTGGAAACGGCACATGCTCAAATGTGATTGGATCTTTTGAGTGTCTGTGTGAGGAGGGATTTGAGCCTGGACCAATGATGAGCTGTGAAGGTTAGCTGACAAAAACACCTGAACATCTAATGTAGCATCTTTATTAAACCAGCTTCAGATGCACTCAGAGATTGATGATGATTATCGCACATGATCACTGGTCTACAGTAATCCTTCATCAAATGAAGTGTCTGATATCGATTTAAGGGAGCATTCATACATGTTTTTGTGTCCATCTTTACTGATTGTGTGTCATTATTGATTGTCCAGATGTGAATGAATGTGGTCAGAATCCTCTGCTCTGTGCGTTTCGCTGCATTAACACTTTCGGGGCATATGAATGCAGCTGTCCGTCCGGTTACGCTTTACGGGAGGATGGACGCATGTGTCATGGTACGACATATTATCAATAATCAATGAGTTTGTATTCAAGTATTCAAGCATTTGTGATGATGTTGGGCTCCTCTGTGTCCAGATGTAGATGAGTGTGCAGAGGATCTTCATAACTGTGACTCCAGAGGAATGGAGTGTAACAACTTAATCGGCACCTTCATGTGTGTTTGTCCGGCTGGGATGGTCCGCAGGATGGATGACGATGTGTGTCAAGGTAAAATCTGAGATAATCTATTCATTGACCTTAATTCATTAAACTGATCTGCACTGCTATTCACTTTTACAAACACTCTTAAAAAATTATTTTGTTAAATCTGAACGTAAAGTTATATGAGAAACAGAATACTGACAAAAATGTTGATATATTCTGGGATTTTGTCAAGATAAGCATCTTGTGATATACAATCCTTTATGCACTAGAAAAACGCAAAAGCGCCTCCCGGTGGACAATTTCTTTTGACTTTCTCACAAGCCTCTAGGGCTGTAAGTCAAACAGGCCCAGATACGCGAGATATATGGAGCTAGAATTATGACAATACTATTTGAATTTAAATTGTGTAAATTTGAATTATAGACAAGTGTAATTTAATAAAATTGAATATTATGTGGCATTTTACATAGTTCTGAATTTGATTTTTTAAAACTTGAATATTAAACATTTGAAATTGAACACAACTGAAATGTTTTCATGGCAGAATTTTATAGACATGTATTTTCAAACAGCAGATTTTTTGTTCTGAAATTTTAGACTGCAAATATCCAGTTTTTGAAAATACAGCTTCAAGTTTTCAAGATGAAAGAAAGAAATTCAGAAGAAAGAAGAAATTCAGAACATCAAATTCAATATTGTAAATTCAAAGCGCAAAAATTCAGATCATACAGAAAGTAGGTCAGAGGCCATCCGCAGGGAAGAGTAGAGGGTCTCAGAAAAGTCGAACGGAGCATTTCGGCCAATTACAGAGCTGCAGTTGTTTTTCTGAGGCGAGTCTGTGCTTAAACATTTATGAGCTGTATTTATATGTTAGGTTGGCTTTTTCAGCACTTGAAACATTTGTCTAAGTTTCTCTATTGTTTGTTTTAAAGTATATTTGTTGTGAAAGTGATTAGCATGCTACTGTGTCTACACAGGACGTGAGCGACGTGACAATAGAACCCATTGATTATAATCAGTAATATAATGTCTACACTGGATGCAGGTGGCGTAGCGCAGCACCGTGTCTATGCCAGACGCAACGCACTGCGTCACAACAGCTTGTAGTGACCGCTGCAAAGAGCAGAGATTTCTAGGGGTCCTCCTAGAACATGAGGAAACGTCGACACGCACAGCGCAGAATAAAATCATATAGGCTAGCCTATAAAGACTAAATAGGCCAAATATTTCACTCAAATAATTAACAGATTAACAAAATGAAAGAAAGAAAACTGCGACAAGTAGTAGCCTGTATAGCCTACTGAGTTTTTTATGTTTTGATGCTCTCCATCACAAAGAAGTTGATGGAAAAGAAATTGAGACGGCGGAAAGCAGTAGGCTATCCTGTCTGTTTTCTTTATTTTATAAGAACACAATGTTCTGTTTTTATAGGCTACATAAATTAAAGTAGACCATCTGCAGTTTAAAACAATGCTTTTGTAGGCTATGAGCATTAATGATGGAATATAGTTTTCCGGGGCTATAAGTACTCAAGTGATGGTTCAAGTGATCGCACCGGCACCTTGCGCGCACACACAGTTTGATCATTTATTTATACTTATTTACATTTTTGTTGACTATATTTATTAGGGCATTTCTCAAGTAGAATAACTGTTGTGATTCGTCACGTCCGGCATAGACACGGTGTTGCGCCACGCCGCCTGCATCCAGTTTAGACATTATATTACTGATTATAATCAATGGGTTCTATTGTCACGTCGCTCACGTCCTGTGTAGACACAGTAGCATGCTAATCACTTTCACAACAAATATACTTTAAAACAAACAATAGAGAAACTTAGACAAATGTTTCAAGTGCTGAAAAAGCCAACCTAACATATAAATACAGCTCATAAATGTTTAAGCAACTGCATCTCTGTAATTGGCCGAAATGCTCCGTTCGACTTTTCTGAGACCCTCTACTCTTCCCTGCGGATGGCCTCTGGACTATTTTCTGTATGATCTGAATTTCTGCGCTTTGAATTTGCAATATTGAATTTAATGTTCTGAATTTCTTCTTCATCTGGAAAACTCTGCTGTTTGAAAATACATGTCTATAAAATTCTGCCATGAAAACATTTCAGTTGTGTTCAATTTCAAATGTTTAATATTTAAGTTTTAAAAAATCAAATTCAGAACTATGTAAAATTCCACATAATTTTCAATTTTATTAAATTACACTTGTCTATAATTCAAATTTACACAATTTAAATTCAAATAGTATTGTCATAATTCTAGCTCCATAGAGATACGCGAATATCCTCAAAGGCAGTCTTGGCACCTTGGACAAAGAGACTGCATGCCAATTTTTAAATAAATCAGACTTATGGCTGCATTGTTATAGACATTTTTAAGTTATTTGTTATAGCATACGTTTTTGTTGTTGTTGTTGTTATTTTTAAGTTATTTGTTATAGCATAAGTTATATGTTATAGCACCACCAAATAGCCAGTCGCCATGCCCTCTTTTAAAATATGTGTACCAAGTTTGATGAAAATATCTTATTCCATTCACGAGTTATAACCATTTTAGTAAAATTGGCTCTGGCCACTTTGAACGTTTGACGGCCCTTAGAGACCGTGAATCGAAATTTCAATCTTGCTGCGCTGGTTTGGTTCCGATCTGGCCAAAAACCTAGGACTAGTTTGCAAAAGTAGGTTTTTCAAAAAATCCAAAATACCCGAAAATTTTGCCAGGAAATTTCACACTCGAGCCTATAAGTTTAGGTTTAGGAGTTATGAACGATTTTGTACTTTTTACTGCTGTAGCACCCCCGTCAGACCAGGGGTGTCCAATCCTGCTTCTAGAGGGCCACTGTCCTGCAGAGTTTAGCTCCAACCCCAGTTAAACACACATGAACCAGCTAATCAAGGTTTTTAGGCATACAGGAAACTTCCAGGTGTGTTGGAGCTAAACTCTGCAGGACAGTGGCCCTCCAGGACCGAGTTTGGACACCCTTGTTGTAGACGGTGTGAGTACTACCAGCCTTCAAAGTTACGGTTTGGTCTGCTCGATCACTTTTAGGGGAGAATGCTGATCCTTGGAATATTTAATAATTACAATAGGGTTTCAGCACTATGCACTTGAACCTCTAATAATAAGGCACTATAGGCTGTTAGAAGCTGCATTTAAAGCATTTAGATGTATTTACACTGCAATTTCAATTCTGTAAATAATGTTGTGAGATTAATGTTTTAAAAAATAATATTTTGAATATTGAAATGTGAAATGATTTTTTAAAAATAATTATACTTTTTAAATATGAAACTACAACCACCAGTAGAAGGCAGCCAGTCACTGTCTTAATGAGTGAGTCACTGAGGCGATTTGTTTAAACGGCTGATTCATTCTGGAACGAAGAGTATACGAAAAACAGTATGGCAGTAAAACAGTATGTCTGAATTCATATTATTCATAGTACTCATCCATCTGCTTTACTCAGATTCAAGGACAAATCCAATATCATGCTGACAACCAGTAGCGTGTTTACCCATCATGCAAAGCACGCAATTGATTTCTCCCGAGGGGACTCCATTACCCCCCAACCACCCACCCCCCAGTTTACCAGTTTGGCAGTTTGCATTTCTTGCCATTGTTCTATAACTGAAAAAATTGATAGAGAACAGCCACAAACTCCTCCTCCTGCACACCACAAAGGGTTGTGGTTACTATACACACACATATATATATATATATATATATATATATATATATACATACATTTACAAAGGCACACTATGAAAACAGTATATCATCTGGGCACCCTTCCTTAGCTTATTATTTTCAGTATACTATGATTCAACATGATTACACAATAATTTGAATCTTGCTCACTAAAGAAGGCTGGATACTATGTAAATTGTGGCACATCCTATTTAAACATACAAATAGTGAGTGACACATGTTAGTGATGACAGTGAAAACAGTTCAGTTTTCTGACAGAGTGAACACAAGTTTTCTAAAGAAGGTAAGACAGGAGATATATATATATATATATATAATTTTTTTTTTTTTACAACACTGCTGTTAACAACATAACTTCAAGAATGCCATATGACCCACTAGAGTTTCCGCCCCCATAATAAAACGTATCCTAGTTCCACACATTAAACACACAGAACATGAGTATGTGTTAAATGATTGTCTAAAAGGGCTGAACTTAACTAAGTTATTGAACTGAATCAACACTGAACACACACAGTTTTCATTGTAGAGCTGCTTTACACCAGAATTTAACTCTGTTTGCATCTATTGATCATTATTTTCCTCTTTATCCATGTTAAGCTGCTTTCAAACAATCTGTATTGTATAAATAGAAATAAAGGTGACTTGACTTGATTGCTTAAAGTTATTCGTGGGAATAGTTGGGTAGGTTAGTGGGGTGTAGGAATGGCAGAGTTGGCTATACCTGTTGTACACCATATACACCAATAAAGCCAACAAATACTGATCACACTAGACTGGAAAAGAATGGGTGACACTTTATTTCGATGGTCCACTTTAGACATTCTGCTCACTAAGTAACTTTGCAACTATATGTCAACTTATTCTACTAACCCAAACCCTGACACCTAACCCTAACCTAACAGTCTACTATAGTCTACTAATAATGAGTGTTAGTTGACATGTAGTTGAAAAGTTACTTATAGTTAGTAGTCTCTAAAGTGGACCATTAAAATAAAGTGTAACCAAAGAATGTCTATTTTACTCATTCTCATTCACCTTCTTAATTTTTTTTCCACTTTACAGATGAAAATGAATGCTTGACTCGGCCTGGGGTTTGTGAGAACGGCCGATGTGTAAACACTGTCGGCAGTTACACATGTGAATGTGGCACTGGGTTCAAAACTGACTCTACAGCCACGCAATGTCTTGGTAAAACCTCTTTCTCGACTCTCTATATAAAGTTATGCAGGGTTCGAATTGAGGGGGGTTGAAAATAATGACAAAAAGCATCCCCTCTGTAAAACCATCGGCCCTGACCATCCCCTAGATTTAAGTGTGTATTATGAAAACTTTATCATGCAAAAGAAATATTAATATTCTCTACATTTGGTCCCAGCAATGTTTGCTACGCCACTAGATAGATGTTCACTTTGTAATATTGTACATTTTGTACAAGTCTCTATTATGATGTGAAGTGATTCGTGTTTTGGCTCTCAGATTACAGGAAAGGCTTCTGTTTCACTGAAGTTCTGCACACCATGTGTCAGATGTCCTCCAGCAGTCGTGTTCCTGTCAGCAGGTCTCAGTGTTGTTGTAACAGAGGCAGTGGCTGGGGGGAGCAGTGTGAGCTCTGCCCTCTGCCTTCCACTGCCAGCTACAAGAAACTCTGTCCATATGGCCATGGCTATGCCACTGACGGAACAGGTGCAGAAAATCACACTGATGACCAGCTTTTCAAAAACAGATGCAGAAGCAGTGACCCAAAGCTTAAATTGTATTAGTTGGTGTGTCACAGGGCTTACCAATGGTGTCTTTAAAGATTTAAAGACTTTAAACATCTAAAACTGAGAATACCCAAAGAAATACACAGCACCTTGGAGGCAGGTTTAAGACTTAAATTGTCAGTAAACCTTTTTGTCTGTCCACAGATATAGATGAGTGCAAGCTGATTCCAGGAGTTTGTGTCAACGGCGTGTGTATCAACATCATGGGCTCTTACAGATGCCACTGCAAACCAGGATACATGGCCTCAACTGCAGGAACTGCATGTGTCGGTAGGCCACAAACACTCAGAACTGTCAGTCTTTTAAAGGGGTGGTTCATTGCGATTTCACTTTTTTAACTTTAGTTAGTGTATAATGTTGCTGCTTGAGCATAAACAGTATCTGCAAAGTTACAGCGCTGAAAGTTCAATGCAAATAGAGTTATTGTCTTTTAAAGTTATGGCAGTTTAATGACTACAACGAGCTTCTTCCTGGGTTGGTGACATCATAAACCCTGCTAAACACTGCCCCCGGGAACACGCAACAAAGTGGGCGAGGCCATGTCGCGCGGCATATAGAAGCGGAAGAGTTGTCTACACTGGACGCGAGCGGGGCAACGCGACGTGTCAAAAGATAATAGAACCCATTATAATAATCAGTGATAATGTCTACACCATAGACTGAAAAAACACTGTCTACACTGGATGCGGGGCGGAACACAGCTTCCAGAAACTACACGAGTTCAATGCTGGATTTGCACCAAGGCTATTACTGAAAGATGAAGCAGTTCCCACTTTAAAAGCAGAAACTGCTGTTTATGGGCCCCTAACTGTAAGTACGTTTTATTGTTTGTACATGTTTTTTAAATGTATAGTTCTGTTGCTATTTTTTGGTTGCATCAAGGACGTAAACAAAGACCAGCGCCTTTTTGCTTTGCTAGCCAGTTAGCTAAATTCTATTGCATACTTCTCCAACAAACGCCAACAAACACCAACAAACTTCTATGTTCATAGACAAACAGTTGTTCATGCTATAAATTAAACGCTACCTTTACAAAAATGCTACTACTCAGTCATGTATTCGGCTACAGTAAAGCTTTAATCAGGATAAAACCGTATATTAAAAGCTAACAAACAGCAGTAACATAACATTTACAAGTGACAGCATCTAAACACTTTGACACAAATACAAACGGAAATAAACCGTGCTTCCAGAGGTTCTGCTTGACCCTTTTCATCATTACTGCTATCTGGGTCTGAACGACGAAGGGTCTGAAAAATGAAGCATTAAGACATGTTAAAGTGCGCCCTATAAATACAATCAAACCTAGAAAAAAAACAGTGAACCACCACTTTAAATCCACCTGATGACTTAGGTGGTGTAGAAGTATTATTGTTTGTTATTCCTTAAAATCATGGTTTTGTGATTGTGTTTCTGTCAGATGTTGATGAATGTGGTATGTCCCCAAAACCCTGTAACTTCATATGTAAAAACATCGAGGGCAGCTATGCGTGTTCCTGTCCCCGCGGTTACATGCTGCAGGACGACAGCAGGACGTGTAAAGGTGAGTCTTGCTTTTGGGCAGTTATCTCAGAAGTATTCCATGCAAGTCATACAAAACAAGATCTAACCAATGATTTCAATTTTTTTTTCCTGTGTTTAGTTGTGTTCAGTTTGAGGTAGTTGTTCATTACTGCTTTGGTGTGTCATTATTTATTTTTTCTTTATAGATCTGAACAAACACATTTTTTTGACTTGCTTAGTTGGGGACACTTAATATTCGGCAATATGATTGACTTGATATGATATGATTCACTATCGGATGAGAACTGAGCTGGACGATGACATCACTGTTTTCTACAGAGCTGCTATATAGCTGAATTTAACTCATTTTATATTTAATAATCTCTTTACACAGTTATTGAACAGAACTAAATCAACACTGAAGGAACTTCAGCTGAACAATGACACTATTGTCTTTTTTTAGAGCTGCTTTACAGTTGAATTGAACTGTTTGCATCATTGATCATTATTTTCCTGTTATCACTGTAAAGCTGCTTTGAAACAATCTGTATTGTATAAAGTGCTATAAAGGTGACTTGACGTGACTTACAGAATCCTATTTTCTCAAGTGTGGCAGAAATGGGCTTCCATAGTTTTTGCAACTCTACACACAAGCCATGAAATGATTAGCCATTTACACGCCAAACTACACGGATGTGAAAAATGACTACTAAAACAGAAAACACTACTATCTTGTGTCTTTTGCTTGTTCATTGTCCAGCACAGTGCACAGAAGTTTGTCAGAGCACTCACGCGTACATATGTTTGCACAGTATATGCAGTATTTATGCACAATTGATGAACTTTACAGTTATTGAACTGAACTGAATCAACACTGAACTAACTTAAGTTGTATATAATGACGATATTGGCTTGTTTAGAGCTTCTTTACAGCTGAATTTGAATCTGCTTTGAAACAATGTATTTTGCATAAAGCGCTATAGAAATAAAGGGAATGACTTTGAAGGACAAAAGCCTGATCCAGCATGTGTGGAGTGTAATGGAGAATGTGGTGTAATTTGAGGAGTAAATTGTTAGTTGATGACAGAGTAGTTATTTTCTGACCATCATAGTAAGACTTTTTAGACTCTGATGTGGTGAGATGTCCTTGAGATGTCTGACTGCCTTTTAAGAATATACAGAGTAAAAGCAGTAGTTTTTTTTTAAATTTATAGATGTGGATGAATGTCAGAGTAGACAACACAACTGCCAGTTCTCATGTGTCAACACCATTGGTGCATTTCTCCCCCCCGGAACACGATTTCTACCGAGGGAGAACAATCCCCTCCCCCTCCCCCCGGAACGCGATTTCGGCCGAGGGAGAAACCCACAACAACCCTGAATTTTTATCAATTCAGATGTGGATACTGGTCAGTACCTGTGGTATCTGTGGTGCTTATAAACTTTAGGTGTCATTCATTTAATATGATAAAAAATGTCATCAGAGCTCAGAACCAGTGATGTGGGAACAGTAGAGACAGAATAATAATCACTTGCTTCTTTAATATTGAGTCTACCAATAATTGGCACTACATGTGGTTGCTTCAATAACAGCACACAATGGCTCTATTATAGCAATCCACAGGCCCAAAATGGCATACAATTACAGCTATTCCGAGAAGATCACTATTGCATCCTTTGGTGAGAGGTTACAACCATAACCCAAGGTTCACTTTCAGTTGACGTGTTTGCCATCTCACTATGGGATATAGACAACACCTTTCACTTCTAGTATCTGCTTCCTCCAGGGTAACCTTCTGGGGTAACCAGAGAGCTCTCAGGTTAATTTCAACCGAGGTAGCCCCAAGTATAAATCATATTCAAACAGGGATTTGAAAGGTCTTTTCAAGCAACTTATGCGTTTATTTTATATAACAGACACCGAAATTACTACAGAATAACCATGTCATGCATTTACAGTGCAAATACGCACACTAATGTGAATGTATGAACAAAACGCAGCCATATGATGCTCGCTGCTGCATCCCGCATATCTTAATGGAATCTGTATCCTTCCAAAGGATCCTTTCCGATCCTAAAAAGATAGGTCAGTTCTCTTTGGACTTGATGTCTGACTTCTTGTCGGTGCTTCCTGGCCTGTGGCTTTAAAGGTATGGGGGATCTGTGAGGAACAAATAACCTAAAAGCTTCCTGTTCTCTCCTCTTCGCTTCAAACCATTGTTGCATCACATCCACAGCCTACCCAAACAGGCTCTTGGGAGATCAAGAAAATGTTATTTATTCTTTTCAGCCATTGTGGACAGATTTCTCTTGCTTACAAATGCCAAGCCAAGAGTTCCTTCTGTGGACAACTTGACTAGCACTGGATCCAGTCAGTCACTGTACGTGAAGTTCTCTGTATATGACTGTATCACTGTAGTCATGACTCATATCCTAATCCATGGCTGGGCAGCTCTGGCCCTCTTGATCCACTTTCCTGCAGAGTTTAGCTCCAACCCTGATCAAACTCACCTGCCTGTAGCTTTCTAGTAATCCTGAAGGTGCACTCATAGGCTCCTTTGAATGATATGTTTGTTTGGATGATATGAATGCTGTTTTCCAAACCTTGAAAAGGTGGTCTGAGGTAAGACTCATGCTTGGGGGGGGCACTGTACTATGTGAGATGCATGAATAATGTTACATAATGTTATTGACTGTGCCGTTTCTCTCTCTCTCAGATATAGATGAGTGCGCGCATGATCACAGGTGTCAGTTTGGTTGTCAGAATGTTGTGGGTGGTTTCCGTTGCAGCTGTCCACAGGGATACACACAACATCAGGAGTGGAACCAGTGTGTGGGTTAGTACACACACACACACACACACACACACAAACAATATCGTTGGGTTTCCAATGGGGGAAACCCAACCCAAATGTTTGTTTTTTTTTAGTTTTATGAGGACTTTTCATAGTGAATTTTTACACTGTACAAACTGTACATTTTATACCCTAACCCTGAATCTTGCAACCTAAGTTTAAATGGGGGTAAGTTTCTATCAATTGCAAATCTTGGTGAAAATGAAGTCTTTCCTTTCTTTTAATACTTTTGAATCTTTTAATGATTTTATTTCCTTTCTCTGTACTTGGGGATTAGCCAGTCTTCAGATTGTCCAAAATGTGGCTGCTAGAGTTTTAAAGGGGGCTCAAAAGCAGAGCATATTACCTGTTTTACAGTCTTTACATTGGCACTATAGAATTGATTTTAAAGTGCTCTTATTGGTTTTTAAGTCTCTAAAAGTTTTAGCACCCTCATACCTCTCTGACCTGTTGATAGATCACCACCCAGTGCAAGCTTTTAGGTCTGCCAATCAGAGGCTATTAGTTGTTCCAAAAACTAGGCTAAAGTCTAGGGGAGAATGGGCATTCGCTATAGTCACTCCTAAACTTTGGAACAGCCTGCCAATTCAAATCAGAACTGCCCCCACATTACCTATTTTTAAACTGAAGTTAAAACATTTCTATTTGAGCTGTCTTACAATCTGTGATGTCATGCTTCACTGTTTATGCTCTGTTTGTCCATCTGTGACTTAATGCCTGCCTGAATGTAGGTTATGATGCTTATGTTTATTACTTATGTCTTGTCCTTAATTGAAACCTACCCCTTTTTGGGGTTCAGTTGAACAACTGAGGTTCCCTTTGAGCAAGGCACCTAACCCTAAATTACAATCGCTCCCCGGGCACCGCAGCAAAAATGTCTGCCCACTGCTCTGAGTGTGTGTTCACTTGGATGGGTGAAACGCAGAGCACAAATTCTGAGTATGGGACACCATACTTGGCTACAAGTCAACTTTCTTTCTTTCTTTCTTTCTTTCTTTCTTTCTTAACCTACCTTCACAGAAAACTTTCAGCAATTTTACATTTTCAAACAAATTGATTTATAAGATGTTTTGCTCATGAGGACCAAAAAAAACTATTTCAGGTTTTACTTGTAGGGACATTTGCCACACACAACACATTTTTCTGAATACATCAACAAAGGAATACATCACCCTCCCCATCATTGGGGTTTCTTTTACATTTTTTTTACAATTAGGATGTTTTGAAAACACATGGGCTTGTGATTGAAGGACACACTGAGCCCATGGTCCTCACATGGAAGAGGCAGGTTTGATTCTTTTTTAATTGCACGTGATTACAGTGTACACATGTTACGAGCCTTTTCTGTAATGCAGATGACAATGAGTGCTTGAACCCGGGCAACTGTGGTTCAGCTTCCTGTTTTAACACGTTGGGCAGTTTTAAGTGTGGCTGTCCATCTGGCTTCACCTTTGACCCCGTGTCCACGAGTTGTGAAGATGTGGATGAGTGCGTGTCCTCCATGAGCCCCTGCAGATACGGCTGCTCAAACACACAGGGTGGATTTGTGTGCGGATGTCCTGCAGGATATTACAGAGCAGGACAGGGGTGAGATGTGCACGAAATAGTGTTACAGTTGAATCATATCAGCAGTCAAACTACAGTCATGTGTAATATTTAAATAAGACAGGTTATAGTTGAATAGTGGACAGGTAATATGGATTTCATTGTAATGTATGTTACAATTTATTGGGCAAATCTAATGAAACCTGCTCAAAACATATCTGGATATTTGCTAAAAAAAACGATTTCACATTTTTACTGATTGATTAGTATACTATTTTGTATAATACAAAAAAAATCATCATTGATGCATTACAGGGAAAAGAACTGTTTTTTTTTTATTACAGTAATAATGAAACTTCAGAAAGAAAATTGTCATGAAAAACAAATAAATAGTTCTTGATCCTTTAGATTCTCACCATGCAACAGTCTTCCTCGTTATAGTTGTCAAACCTGGCAAATAATAATTATTAATTATTGTTATATTGTACTGTGAATATTGTTGGCTCTTTGACAAATTGCTGTTGTTCCTCTTTTTTTTTTTTTAAGTTGCTTTGGACAAAAGTGTCTGCTAAATACATAACTGTAAATGACATGGGTAGAAATACATTTAGCCACCATTTTTTGTAATTTATTAGTCTTATATTTCCATTAGTGATATTGAATAAGTGACTGTTCCCACAGGCATTGTGTATCTGCTGCTGGTTTTGGGGGTGATGGGCTTGGACCAGAAGAAAATGCTCTTTCTCATAAAACCTGCTATGGCTGCAAAACAAATGGACACCAGAAGAAAAGTGTCAGGAGAAGACACACTTCAAACTTTACACTGGTAAAAGACATGAGAAAAATAAGAGCATTTCATTAAAAATGTGTAGAACTGGTAGTTTCATTTCTCTTCTAAATTAATGTTGTGGATGTCCGTTCACTGAACCTAATAGCTGTAATATAATATTCTTCTGTTCATACAGGATGCAGTTAGTCTGGCCAGTGTGGACGTGGATCAGCCACTGAAGTTATTTCTCAATTGCTCGCAACTCAAACCCAAAGCAGCCATACTGGAGCTGCTGCCTGCTGTCAGACCCCTCGCCAAGCACGTCATGTACACCATCACAGCTGGCAACCATGATGGATTCTTCCAGATCAGACAGCGTGCAGGTGTCAGTTACCTGCACAGCACACACAGGACGTCCTCAGTGAGACACTACATACTGCAGATCAGAAGTTCTGCTCTCTCTAATGACATAGACAGAGATGAGCGACTCGCTTCAGACCTGCTCATGACACTCCACATTATACTCCAGTAGAGAGTGTCTAAACGTGTCTGATGATAAGCTAACTGCTCTCTAAGATGCTTAAAGTTGCATTGTGAATGTCTGAATACGTGACGACTGATCAAAACACAGAATTTTTATATGAAGCTAATCATATTTTCTATCCGCTAAGCCTCACAGAAAACAGTTGTCATTTTTTGAATTGAATAAAACTGTTTTTAAGCCTTTCAAATTTCTAACTTGGTGTTCACAAATTGTTTACATCATAATGCCCATGATATTGTACACAATTGTCTTCATTAAGCATGTATACAAAAACACTATTTGGGGATATATTTTCTATTCTTAAACAGTAGATACAGAAAAGCACACTAAGTGTGGAATTTGCATAGCGGTTGGAGGCTATTACGTGGATTAAAAAAAAATAATTTATATATATATAAATCCTCAACATTTTGAACTGTGACTCTGTCTCCCTGTTGCAAAATAGTTCATTCTTCTCAATTATAGTGATTAAGTCGAATATGGTTGACTGGAGATCATTGTAACATGTTTTGTTTAACTATAAATAACTGTCTACTATAAATAGCATAAAACAGATTTCACTGTAAATTCTACTAGGCGTAGATTGTCCAGACAGTAAATAAACCTGTTAAACTGTACGTCTTGCCTCATTAACATTCATCGTTTAAGAATATCAGTTTAACTGTGGAGTTAGAGTGTCATGTTTTTTTTTTTTTTTTTTTGATAAGGTTAGTCTCTCTGGAGTACCTGAGGTTGAGAATGTTCATTTAGGTCCAGGATCTGGTGCTCAAGGACACAGTGGCAAAAGATTATCAACAGATGCACCAACAGAAACAGAATGCAACAACTGATTATCATTTCACTTTATTTTTATACATTGCAATAAAGATGTACAAAGCATCGATACCCTTAACCGTTAAAATGTTAGAAAAAAGCATGTGACAAATAACAGTACAGTATATCAAAACATTACTGTTCCAACACAATCAATCAGATCCACCCTCATGGTTTAGCAGGAAACTCAAACCACTGGTCAACAGAGCATTTCTTTAAAAGGCATATAAAAGATATAAATGTGACCAAACATTGAAAAAGAGACCAAAGATGAGAATTTGCAGACTAAACCCAAAAAAGAAAAATCTTAACTACTGTAACAAAATAAAGGGAAAAAAACAAAATAGATATTTTTCAACATTAATCTGCTATTATTCCACTCTTTGATTAATCTGGTTAGGCTAAAAGATATTTACAAGTTAATAGGGAAGTATAGTGTGAACTAGAGCTGGAACTCGTTGACCTTGATGTGTTAACTCATTTTCACACAATAAGCTAATGAGAAAATGTGAAACAGACTTTGGCAACAAATTCTGCAGGACGAGAAATGCCAAGGGCACAAAAAAAGTCTTCATCTACAGAAAACACCAGTGAAACCTTTGAGAGGCACTTTTAAAAGCACCTCCATGGTATGGAAACCTACAGCTGCAACAAGATGCATTTCTACGTCAGTGAGAAACACACATTATATGGTTGTGACACTTTCCCGCTTTCTTTTTTATATCTAAATATAATATACAAGTGTCTTAATCATCATAATCAAGATAACAGGTAATAGTTGAATTGGTGATTTTGTCATTGTAGGTTGGTGTGGCTGTACAGCATTCGTTCACCCGAACAAACACGCAACAGATTTTCAACAGGTAAGATTGTACCGTCAGCTTCACTAAATTCACCCACTTCAAATTAAAACATGCGGTGCACACACATTTAAGTACTTTTAAATACTAATTTATATTGAGAACTATAAATACGAATATATTTATCCTAACTTTGTCACATGGAATATTTCTCAGGTAAATGGCAGGGCTGTGAATTGCAATGAATATAACACACACAGAACCTGCAATAGCACAACACACGGCGCCTGCAAATGATTAGAAAACCCAGAATAGTGTTAGGAACCGAATTCAAAGTGTGACGAAAACAAAGACCTGAACGCTTTATATTCAGCTGGACTGCAGCTAATGTGATGGTCATGCAAACGGTTACCCATTTCACTAACTGACCAACACTTCAGTTAGTTACTGCTTTAAACTAAGGCATGATGGGCCATACAACAAACATCTGGTCACATCCCAGCATTCAATCACAAGACCCAACCGGACAAACAAATAACATTCAGGTACAGGACAGACTGAAATCCGCATCAGTTTTCTCAACGTCAGATGTCTCCAACATTAAAGATGAACCCGGCACTCAATCCTGAGTTTAGATTACACTATTTCAATGAGTCGCACACAGTCCATCTGCATAGAGGAGCAAATCAGTTTCATTAAACGCAGAAAACATTCTTACAACTTCTATCTTGGGATCTCCGATTAAGGCCTTTAACAGCAGAAATGCACTGACCAATGAAAGTAGATTGAAAGGAAAGGAAGGGAAGACCCAGCTTCAGTTGGTTACAGTAACAGTCCAACCTTGACATGTAAGAGGGAAAGCGAAAACCGTTCGGTCAAATGAGCAGGTTTTTATCAGGGTACAATTCCAGACTGGAAAACTAGGAAAGTGTAAAGATGGGAGAGCTTTCTGAGACGGTCAAGATTACATTCTCATTCAGGCATTTGTCCATCTATCATCTATAACTAGCCAGTATGGCTTGAAGACAACAAGTAAAAACAACAATCATCACTTCATCTGTTAAGGCAAAGGTCTTCTCTGTAGCAGAATCTGTGATTCCAGGGCTTTTCTCTTATTTGGTTCATTGTTAGTTTGAAATGATCTGACGCCTCTTTTTTTCTTCCTTCATATAGCACTCATCCCTCAGTCTCTCTCTTTGTCAAACCAAAAACTGTTCAACTGTACACAAGGGAAAACTAATATAGTTTTGTTAAAGTTTTGACTTTTTACATTAGACTACTTGAAAGATGATTGTAATCACCCCGTAGTTTAGGTCTATCATTGTAACAAGAACATGGAGGGACGCTGAGCAATAACTCCACAACTCATTCAATGCTTAAAGGAAGACGTAAAACTTTGAAGAAAAAGCAAAAGAAGACTAAAACCTGACTACAAAAAAGTGAAGAAGTATTTTCAAATGCTGCGCAGTGAAGTCCTCAGTCCACTTGCATTTAAACGTAATCAAATCAAGGAAGATTTACATATAAAACCCAAGAAAAACAAGCAGCCTAAATCTATGTTACTATAAATCAGCAGTCAGGGAAAAGTTTAAGAATTTAATATGATTGCACAGGAAGGCACATCCACAAGGCTATAAAAGTGTTGCAAAGAACCGTGATTTTCTTCAAAGTGAGAAAATAAGAAATGAGGTGATTATTGCTTCATCGAGAGCAAATTAAAAAGTAAGAAAGAGGGAAAAAATAAAAAAATAAAAAAAATCCACAACTCAAAAAGTTGTGACAGTCATAATGATAACAATGATAACAACAATCAGTGTAACAACATGTGCTCAGAAACCTGTGAGCTGAAGACAATATAAACCAGCAAACGTTGATCTTTCCTGTTGACCTCTGCGGCGTGGAAGGAAGAACCGCTCTGGAACATCGTTTGTTTCAGCTTTGTTGAGAAGCGTCTATCAGCATCATTCGTCGTCATTGTCATCATCATCAGTCAGATGTGCTGTACTCATTACGTGTGTGCTCTTGTGGGCAGACATGTCTGTGAGCTCTTTACGAGTAGAACGTGAGGACGCTCTGATGGTTCCCACGCACTAACAGGATGGGCGGCAGGTCTTTGGATAATGTGTCCAGCCAGGCCATATAGAGAGCGCTGGAGACGGCTCCTTTCCTGGCCAGCGGCATGCTCCTATTACAGGACAAACACACATAATTTTAGTGCTGGCTAATAATGAAAAGGAAATCTTTAAAAAGATGATCATGACAATGGGTGAAACTGGCACTGATGCACGAGTCTCCCGAATGACCATTCATTTTCTCTTTTTGTATTTACAGCTGTTTTTGAAACATCTATGTGAATGGCACTGCAACTTTAAACTCAGCACACAGATAAGTTTAGTTACGGCTCTGATTGGTCGGGCATAAGTGCTGATATAACAGTCCAACAGCACTGGGACTTTTCACTGTATCACTCCATTTGTCTGTTTTTTCTTCCTCATTGCAGATTAAAATCACTATGCCAGTAGGTGGCGGCAAGTGACCGTATTTATAAATCATTGAAACGTTCTCATTTGTAACTTACATGACAATGAGGTTGGCTGTGCTCGAGTGCTCCTTTAACAGCTCGTTCAGCCTGATCTGACGGTTACTCTGAGGAAAAACAAATCATTTAGCAGGTAGACATAAGTTACTGTATCGGCAGCTAAGAAAAACACTTCAAAAAAGAATTTCAAAGTAAACTGTTAAATACAATAAATGATGTGTAGATGCACTGGGCTTCATTTACATTTAAATGTTGCACAGAAACTGTCCTAAATTTGATCTAACAATCATTTCTCAGATGTGCATACATGCGATTCATAGAATGAATGTACACACAGAAAACGAGCGTATGCCTCTCTTTCAAATGTGAAATCTATAAATCGTAAATGATCTTGAACCTCAGCGCAGCTGATTGGTTTCAGTTCTCCGGGTTGTAAACAACACCTAATTAATGTCATATACATATAAAAGATCACCAGTCATCATCCAAATCCTTTAATTTAGAATGGCGAGCTGCAAGAATAGCTTAGATTTCCAAAAACCTGCAGTAGTCTGACCAGGAAAAGTACGTACGTCTGCTCAGACCCTGACGTGGCTCTAAGAACTTTTCGACGTCAAAGACCGTTTTTATAAATGTGAGCGTTGGCGTGGATTTAAGCGTACTTTAAGATACTTTAAGATCAAATCTGTGCGTATGCACGCTTTATAAATGAGGCCCACTTTGACTCAATTTAGCAGGAAAAAACTACATTTGAGACAAAGACACAGCAGCCATACCACGTGATTCACTCTAGGTATGTGTATAAAAGACTCAATTAAATTCATCACATAAAGCGATCATATCGCTTCACAAGACTTAAGATTATACAGCTTGATTCATATGGATTCATTTTATGACACTTTTATAACCGTTTTGGATCTTTTAAGTTTTGGTTACCAGGACTTTTAATAGAGGGACAGAAACCTCAGGTTTCATTAACAATGTTGTTTCGAAACTTAACCAAAGTCTGTGGGTTTAGAATGACATGAAGGTGTGTAAATAACTGAATTTTCATTTTTTGGTGATCAAGGCCCGTTCACACCAAGAATGATAATTATATTAGAGCCCATACCAGTGGGTGAAAACGTCCTTCCCTATTCCCTATTCTATAGAATTAGGATGATTATTAAAACTTAGATAGATATCGTCCTTGTGTGAACAGGCCTTTAGGAATAATCTACCGCTCCACTTCAGATCCTTTTCCAAAATGTAATTTTTTTTCAGCCTATGTGAGTGCAGCAGTGTTGTTTTTTGTTTATCAAATTGCTGTTGTTTTTACAGCTACAGAAATAATTCTGGCTTACTGAATTCAGATTACAGTAATCCAGATTGTTAGTGGCCAACACAGCATGTGAAGCCCTTTAACTGCTGCTTACAAACAAATTTATATGCCGTGTTGTCACACGCTGTGCTTTGGGTGTCACTACATTTTTCACTATCTCTGCTTTGATCAGTTATCTAATTTGTTGTCATTAAATGTGCTTTATGACAGCAGGTGTGTGTTGAAACCTTGGCTTTGTAGAGCTCCAGCTCATTGTCTGTGATTCTCCAGGGTTCGTCACTCTTTAGCTTCTCAGCAGCTTCCTGCTCCATGTCATCTTCTCTCAGTTTATATGACTCGATCATTTGAGCAAACTCTGTCAAACTAAATGACAAACACACAAGGTTGGCATTGTAAAAGCTTAAGTGGAACTTCAGGTCTCAGAAATGTGCTAATTTGTATAGGGAAATCACAAACCAATATTAAAACAGTTCCATGAATCTTATTTTTTTCTATTTATTACTCTGATGTCAAACAAAATGCAGTAAGTGATTTCAACAATTATACAATCAGGTTTTTTTTTCATGGATCAATTCAGAATCATTAAAAAAATAAAAATTAAATCAATGCATTGCTGAATGGATTTTCCCTTGCTTTTAGCTATTAAAATATCAACACCACCCCAAATACAAAACCAGCCCCCAAATGCAGTTGCAATTACACATTTCACAAAAACAAAAAGCAATTAATGGTGAAGCAGTTTTCGAGGAATAATACAGTAGAGCTTATGTAATGAGATGTTTTATGATAAGTGTTATATAGTTCATACCCCTCTGACTTGGGCTTTGTGTTGATGTCACCCAGGACAGTGATGTCAGAGAAATCGATCCTGAACTTGCTGAGCAATGTGGCCATGCTAAGGAAAGAACAACAAAGTCTCATCACATATTTATCAGGCAAAAATAAATAATGCACACAATATTGCCACTGCTTCCTTGCAGCTCAGATAGTTCTTCAAATACTCCTGAAAAGTTACATGCAGAAGGTAGAGAGAACGAGTTTCATAACATTTTCTGACTGTACTTTTACTCGTGATCAAGACAGCAGTGTGTCAGGACAGTGCTTGCAGATTCTACAGATCCATAAAAATTAATCTACACATGCAGTTGAACATGTCAGTGAAAGACCTCTCACGGTTTCTATGAAGACCTTGCCGCTGGAACACGTCTAATTATAGCTAACAAAGGCACTGGCAGCAGCTGCAGAGGACAATGGGAAACATTTGTCTCTCTCTCTCCCTCACACACACACACACACACACACACACACACACACACACACACACACAATACCTCCATGTGCATTCAGAGAAACAAAGCGTGTGCCACAGAGCGTGTGCTTTATGTAAAAAGAAACATGGTGTACTAATATGATTCATAGTCCAGCTTTCACTAGTCTTTGTGATCTGAACTCTAGAGGACTAGACCTGACATCTGTGAAATGGGGGGGAGGGGGTCTAAATATTTTTAGAAAAGCATATTCTTATAGTTAATTATTGTCATGCATGTTGACTGTTCTGCTATAGAAAAAAAAAAAAATTTACAAAAAAGGAAAGCACATTCTATTCAGTTATGATTCTGATATATAAATGAAGTGTCTTTACAGCATTATTTTATATGCATTATTGAAGCTTCATGTACGCACGCTCTGCGGTCATGGTCGATCCTGTTGATCTTTCCACCGATGAACACGCGGATCTTACAGTCCTTCCATTTTTTCTTGTTGGCGATCAGATAGGGGATCAGCAGAGTCAGACCTGAAACAGACGAATTACATGAGATTACAAACTAGAGTAAACTTGTTCTAGCAGAAGAGGATGTATCACAGTTGCTTTACTATAAATTACACTTATTTCCAGCAAATGTGTTAATGTGTATGAACATAAAAAGCTTCAACAACAGACATAAACTGAACAAATTTCACAGACATTTGATGAACAGAAATGGAATAATGAGGTCAATAATCAAAGGGTCAATATGAAAAGTAGCGATCAGTATCTGGTGTAGCAGAAGCTGCTTTAAAGGGTTAGTTCACCCAAAAATTACAATTGTCATTTATTATTCACCCTCATGCTGGCTCAGTATTGGCCGGCTCCTGCGTCAGCATCACACGCATGCATTGTGCTTGTTCACGTGAACAGCGTCAGCCAATACTGTGCCGCCATTCTGACGTATAGAGCACGGAAGCGCTGAACATAAACAGTGTACGAGAATGACACAAAAGAAAAGATATTGTTGAATAAAGTAATTTTTTTTTTTGACACACATTTACACGTGGTTTGGCACTTCAAGGACGATCAGCTATCCTTACCGTCTCCCTGTAGCACTGTCTTACATTACTTGCATTGAAGTTTATTGCTCTGTTCACCAACTGCAGTCCTCATGCCTCCTGCAGCAAGACTGTAGCATGTTCACACAGGTGATCAGGGACACTGGATATCTTTTTCTTGGTGATTTTAGAGTCAGTAGAAAGGTCTCTTTACTGTCCTAAGTTACTGTTACTGTGACTTTAACACCTTAAGACACAAACAGTTTACAGGCGGTAGACAATTAGTGTCTCCACAGGTGCATATAATTGTTTGTGGTTCATTGAAAATTTAGATTTTACAAAATTATCTTTAAAACACAGTAACCTAAAAAAGAGACGTTTCTCTTTTCGCTTTAGATGTACAGTTCCTCAAGGAAACGCTTGTAAAGCTGCCTTACAAATCTGAGCTCACGTCAAACCTGTCAGTGTTTGTGTGTGAATGAAATGCTGCAAAGCCACTTGACTGCCGTCATGACAAGTATGTGCTTGTGTAATGGCTGCGTGTGAAAATCAACAAGACATGACATTGTCTTTACAGTACTAAAGTAGCTCTAAATGGTTAAATAGAAAAGGAAGACAAGATGCGACAATACAGTATGAGTCATACAGATTTACCTTGTAAAACAGGAAGCCCTGTCTGGCCCTTCCCATCTGAGCATGCAACAACTCCTCATCCAGGCTCTTGTCATTTCTAGACTGGACTACTGCTGCAAAGCTCTTTTAGCCAACATTTCCTGTATGCGGCATCAAACCACAGCTGCAGGTTTGGTCTTCAATGAGCCCAAAAGATCACAAGCCATGCCAGCCATTAATGCTTCACTGGCTGCCAGAGGCTCCTTACATCAAGTTCAAGATATCGATGCTTGTGTACAGAACAGCCACTGGCTCCAAGCATGAGTGAGTGGCACCTCACGTACTTTAATATGAAAAATACAATTTACTAATATATATTTTTAATGAGTTAGCATTAAAGTACATCCATAAACATCCATTTTCATCACCAAGATACAAATAGGACTCAATACTAAGAATTGCTCGTTGGCACAGGGCCAATGTCATAGACACTCAGCAGAGTCGCCAGAATCTCGCTGGTCTGGTACTGTCACACAAAGGTTATTTCACAAAGTCTTGTCAGTTTGAATGATCAAGTAATTCTCAACTGCTCAAGCGAAGGAGAACTCAATTCAGTTCTCGTACGCTGTCTGACAGGTCTTTTTTTGCGCACACATTCAAAATGTGCACACGGAGAGCTGCCCGTCACACACCGGCTGAGTACTGAGAGTTTTTACACGTATAAACTGTAAAATACACATAAAAATGTAATATCATGAAATTAAATTACGAATGTCTCATATGAATTTTGGTCATATGTTTTTAAGTTTCTCTTACCTTGTTGTGAATAGTACTGCTTTAAATTACTGTCTCTTCACTGTACTCATTACCAGGCGATTTTATCATTTCAACATGGCAGCAGCTTTTAATTACAAGTAACTGTAATTGCAGTCTGTTCCTAATGTCATGGAAACAGCAATTGCATGGGTCAAAAACAATAACTATTTTTTTTTTCTTTTTTTGGTCAAGCCAGTAAAAAATTTGGCAGGACAAGTGAAGATATGACATATTTTTGTCTCTCTTAATCTCGCTTGTTCCTACTAGCAGCCCTGGAGATATTCCAGAAAGAAGGATAAGCAACTTTCCCAGGTTAAGTTTACTCAGCAATAACATTTACTTTCACTTCCAAAAAGAGGCAACTTTGGTATGCAAGTAGCCATAGCAGGTATACCGTGACAGCACAGACTACGCACAACATAATGATTTGTTTTTCCAACATATTTTTAAAAAATAATGAATCGTTCCAATATAAATCAAACTGAATTGTGGCCAAATGTCAGATTTCATGATGCATCGTTATTGTAAGTTTGCAAATGTTTTTAAACTCACCCCCATCATCAAAGAGCCACCACACATCGACCGTCCCTTTCCCCTGTTTCTGCTGGAACTGCTGACTGGCATCCAACAGCTGCTGATCAGCTACATTCAGAGGAAGCGTCGGGCTCTTTTTATCTGGAAGGCACAAACACACGCTCAGACTCCAGATCAAGACAGACAAAAATAATATATTAAACAAAATGATCAGATTAATTCATAAGCAGACAGAAGAAGGGAAAGAGACTGAAGCAAACTCTTCAGTGGGAAAGAGAAGCAACCCTGCAGGAAGACACCAAGTATTAGAACACAGACAGGAAGTGACATCATTGGAGCTGAAACACTAACACATCTAGATGTGAAGGTCAGAGGCCACACCAGCAGAAAACACTCAAAGCAGCGTGTCCTAAAATGTTGCAAAGAAAAAGTGCATGCAGGTCTGAGACAGAATGAGCAAAGAATGAGAATGAGAAACATCCTGCCTTTCTTCAACAGTGGCTGAGTGTGAGCTTTGCCATCATCATCCTCATCTGGATAATGTTTAGAAAAAACATGAGAGGGTTAAAGTCTGCTACTGCTGCAATGGGAAACACGTACGTCAGTCAAACAAAGAGACATTTGTTCTGCTGCAGTTTATTACATAAGCGTGAGGCAGGTCACCTGCTGAGGAAACCTCAAGAGTTCCATCATCATCATAAACAGATCCATTAAAACCCAGTGATGACGTCACACTTTCATATGCATGCCGCTAAAATGAGTATGTATTATGACAATAAAATGACTGTTTGTCAAAGATTGGCATTTTTTTTTTTGTACTTAAGTATAATTTTTTTGCCACATTACAGTCAACCCTGAACATGGGGTTATGCAGGTTATATGCGTTTCTACGTGTGTGTTTGCACTCGTTCTCAATCTAGGATGTGTTATGGTGTCACTTACTGTGTACTTATTACCGTGTGTGTTCTGCATTGTAGCTGAATTGTTTTTTTGTTTTTGTTTTTTTTTTGACAAATTATGTGACATTTTCATGTGATTTTGTGGGTTTTGGGGGCAGATTGTTTTGTGTATGTGTTTACTTTAAGTTTCATGCCATTTTAGGTGAAGGATTTTTTTTTTTTTTTTTTTTTTTAAATCAGCAAACATAATTTGGGGTCTCCCATGACCCCAACATGTTCGCTCTATTTGACTCAAATCAAATGTGCATTTAGAAACCAATTTATGTTGTCAGTGTTGTCTTAGAAATTTGGCAAATACAAGCCAATGAACTCATTAGGTGTGGTCTAGATCAGAAAATTTTTGTGAATGCACATTTAGGAAAATAGGTACACATGGACAACTGGTGACCAAATTTCAGCAAATTCTGCTTCACTAAAATCCTCAATGCATGCGATCAATGAAACTGTACATCTAAAAAAAGCACTTTCATATTCGGCAATTCTGGTCATTTTCTCAAGTTTTCTCATCTGCTTGACCCCTGTTGATCGCCGCTTGCAGCTATATTTGTTTTTTATGCATATTTTCTCAGCCTTCAGAGAGCCCTCTGATGTCAGATGGTGCTGAGAGGGCCAATACTTCAGACCTCCATGTAATTTATCATAGACAACCTACAAACACGACAAGCCGTTTAAACACTCACACTTTTCCCAGCCTAGACACTTCTGAGAACACGTTTTTTGTTTGTTTGTTGTGTTGTATTGGGCAGACATTTCAGAAAACACATGGAGTGTGGATGAGTTGGGATGTGAAATGCTTTTGATGAGAACTGGCCCCAAAGGGACATGATGGATCAGAAGGTCAACATATGACTTCCACTCTGAGCAACTACTGCCGAAGAGGAACATTTTACAAAACTCCTGGGAAATGAACTTATCTGCGTTTTCGCTTTCAGCATTTTCTAGAACAGAAGATTATTTAAAGGATACACATAACTCTGTGAAGAACAAGTGCAAATAGTGTAAAACTTAAAAACAAGAGCTTCTTCATGAAAATATGGAAATGTAAAAGTGCGAACCTTTCTGGACAGCTGGGCTGTTCTGAACACTGGTGGCCTTGGAGGAGGGTTTGGATGAGTCTCCATCCGAGTCTTTACTCATGTCAACCGAAACCACCACATCCTTCATACCTGAAGAATCATCTTTAGAGACAATGGAAAGTTCAGCTTTGAGGTCAAGGCAAATTCAAATTAAGCGTGAATGGCAAGTTAACTGAAAATGACCTCATTACATGAACAATTTCATCCGCACAAACACTAAAGGCCTATCATGCATGTCCAGCTATGAACATCATGCTCTGCATCTCAATGTTTTAAAGGCTTTAAAGATATATAATATACTTTCCTTTACATTCCCTCTCATAGGAACATAATTAATATCCTACTTGTGTAGTTCATAGCTAGTGAACTGATGATTACACATTTTCCTGAAGCTAACAGAGGCTGTCTTCATGATAACTCAACAGCACTAAACAGAAGCATTTGTCAAAATGTGATTATTTTTAAAAGTGACTGGTTAATGTAATGTAGTTACTAAATCTACAGCACTGTACCTTGGCCTTGAATGTGAGAAATATCGAGTCCCTCTCGTAGTCTTAGAATGACAACACCATACTGAAAATCAAACGCATCACTATACACACACACACACACACACACACACAAATAAACAAGCATTAATGTCTCACAGGAGGAAGACACAAACCATTTACTTCAAAGCTGCATTTGGTCATAAACATCTACCAGACATTCATGAGATGTACATACACTAGAAATACAAGCCGTTTTGCATTTTTTGCATCTATTTCTCTCTCTACTGCAACCAAAAAAAAAACAAAAAAAAAAACAAAAAAACACAAACCTCAAGAAACCAGATTTCAGGCAAACAAACCACTTGTATCACTGTATTAGCATAGTAGAAGCTGATGACACTAATTCAAGAAGATAATTATTAATAGTGGAAGATTAAACTCACTGTATTATGTTTATGTAGGTCTCAACATCCTTTATATCTCCAATACACCAGTCGTTTTTGAAACCAAGCACAAGAGTGTTGGGCCTCAATCTACCCAGTCCAGCAGCCTGTAAAACACACATACACTTTGGTACTCTTCTCATTATTAGGACATTCCATAGGCAAAAAATGTTTTGACACTGAGCTCATGACATTTTCTATACCCTAACTCTCAAACATTTTGCATTTTTTAATAAAACATTTGGTATGTTTATTTAGTCTTTTTGATTTACGGCCACAGTTAGCATGTCCAATAATGTAGAGAAAGACAGGTATATAAAAAGCCCAATTTTAGGCCAATTAGTGCAAATTAGCTTCTGACCAACGAAAACGCTAAAAATGCAGTAGTTTTGTGAGGATTGACATGCAGATGATGTGAGACAACTTTGGTAAAGATTGGACAAAATTTGTAGGAGAAGCAGTGAGCAATATCTTATAAGCAAGTATTAAACAAATATTTTGTGAATAGGGCAATAAAAAACCCCTCAGAAATCAAAAGACAGATTACACACAGACACACACCTGCAGCAGGTACTGGGTTCCTTGACGAAGGTCTTCAGCCACCACGGGTGTGTAAAATGCCTTGGACTTGTTATTAAGGAGCCACCTCTGGTAGCGTACCATATCGCTGTTCAGCTCTTTGAAGTTGGGCCGCCGAGAACTCTGAACAAGCACAGAAACGAAAAGAAAGAGACAAGCTGAATTCACACCACAGGAACCTCAAATCAAGTCACCTTTATTTATATACTGCAGTGTTTTATACAATACAGACTTTTTCAAAGCAGCTTCACAAGGATAAACAGGAAAATAATAATCAAACAAGCAAACAGAGTTCAATTCAGCTGTAAAGCAGCTCTAAAAAGACAACAGTGTAATTGTTCAGCTGAAGTCCATTCAGTGTGGATTCATTCAGTTCAATAACTGTGTAAAGATCAATTATGAAATTAATTTAATTCATCTATAAAGCAGCTCTGTAGAAAACAGTGATGTCATCGTTCAGTTCAGTTCTCATCCAACAGTGCCAGTGCAGTCAAATCAATAATATTACTGAATATTAAGTGTCCCCCAACTAAGCGAGCGAGAGGCGACAGTGGCCAAATGAACCAACATGGTGTGATTATGATTCCAGGAACATGTTTTGTAAAATGAGCTCATGGTTTGCTCATGAAAATGAGCCAATGGAGGCTTTTCCAGACAATGCATTTCTGATTAACATGGTCCCCTAAATGAGAGACTGGTTTATTTTAGACAACTATAATCACTGTCCCCACAGAGTTCAGGGAAGTTTTATTACTCCAAGAACATTTTTCAATAAGCACATTCAAACACGGATTGCACAACATTCTACTTGCTCCTAAAACACCACACATAACATGTCCTCCATCTATTGACAAATATCAGACGTTACAGTAGGAAAACAGGACGTGTGTTCAGGTACTCACAATGCGCACATGACCGCACACCATCAGACCCACGTTCTTGGTGAATGCATGGACCAAATGAAGAATAGCTGGACGTGAGTTTGGAGCTCCAGTCATCACCAGACACTGTGGCCTAGAAGAGACACACAACACCGGCACATGTCATCTAAACATCAGACACTGCGGGATGTTTAGATGACGGCAATGTACAAAGCGCCATAAACTCATCAAGCAAAAGCAGCACATAGTGTGCAGTGCATAACATTCTCATGACCTCTAGGGTCATCAGTCCAGTCAAGAGCAGAACAAACCAGCTCAGATTAGAGAGCTTCAAAGCAAAAATGTTAAGAATAAAACAGGATTATGCAGAGGGTAAAGCGTTTGATTTGAAGGTACTGTCAGAAATACGGTTATCTCTGACCCAGAAGGATCTAGCAGCACTTCCTCTGCTCTCAACATGTGATTTCAGTCTGAGCACATAGACAAAAGCATCTTCATCTGGTGTCTGAGCAGAAGACGTTACACTCAAGATCACAGTCCTCACAGTAAATCTAGAGCACTAATAATAGAACAAAACAGTATTACATCTATTTTTTTCCTCAATCAATTCCATTCTAATTTTTCATGCATGTCTTAGTCACTCAATCATTTTACATTTTAGCATTTAAAAAAAAAAAAAACGACACTTTTTGTATAACAATCAATGACTACGATTTTCAAGATGATTTTTATGAAAAATGGTTAGTCAAAGCTTGAACTTGTCAAGAGAACAGTGAAGCGCTAACCTTACCTATGACTGGAGTCATATAGATTCATGCGTGAATAACGGCCACCTTAACTACTGTATGTTAGTACATTTTTGATAGTTAATGGAATAGTTAATGTTTATGGGTAAACTAAAATCAAACAGACCCCATTAGAATAAATTATCCATAAGATATACTTTGAATTAAACATTTAAATATTTAATATTGCCTTAATTCAAAGCTTCGTCATGGTGCAGGATTACTTTGGAATTATTTCCAAAGATACGCCGCTTATTACTGGAGCACCCCAGATACTCACTCCACGCTACAGTACTGCTGACAATTTTCATCTAAAAATGTAAAGTTAATAATTCATTATATGCGCACTGCATTTTTACAAATGTTATGTACACCAATTAACTGCGTTTTGTCATTTACCTTGAGTCTTTTCTTTTGAGTCCTAATAAAAATTAAAAATGTATGATGACTTGGTTTAGGGGACAGATCATTATTAACTGCTCACTAAAATCAACTCATGAATATAAACTTGCTATTAAACTAGTATTCAGCTCAGTTAAGTGATGTGTAAAACCATTCGGTAGGTCACAGCGAGCCTCTGGATGGAATTTTAAGTGGTACACAGCAAAATTTCTTTGAAATGGTTCTAGAAACTGTTCTTTTTTTTTTGCTATCAACTTTGTAGTCATTATCATTACGAAGCAGTAATGATAAATATAATAAAGTACATTAAATCAGATGATATGCTCCATGTCTTCTTGAACATTATCTCTAGAGCTTGAGCACATGGATCTTATGCATCTCCTAGGAATAATGAGCATGAGTTTGTTATGTTCAGAACATGACACTTCTGGTGGGGTGTGACTCGTTTAGTTCAGTGCTTCTCAAACCTGTCCTAGGACCCCCCCACCACTGCACATTTTGTATGTCTCCCTCATTGAACACACCCAATTCAAGGCTGCATCTGAAAACGTAGGCAGCTGACTTATTACCTTGCTGCCTTATTTGCCTTTGCACACGAAGGTAACTCACGAAACTTATTTCAGACATAGTTCTGAGGCAGCATAACGGTTTAATGATCTACAGCAAATTATAGAGAGCTTTTGTGAAAACTAAGCAAATATTTAATTACTACAATTACTAGTAATAGAACAAGAAGTGGAAAATGTTGGTAAAAAAATGTACATTTACACACAAACTGATTATAAATCCTGCAATTTCTACTAATGAGCTGGTTAAATGAAGTGTGTGTTAGATAAGGGAGACATCAAAAAAAGTGCAGTGGTGGGAGTCCCAGGACAGGTTTGTGAAGCACTGGTTTAGTGTATGATGCCCACTTTTTCATCTGTAACCAAAGTCAACAAGTGTACGATGACTAGAGTTTTAAAATCTCTTCAGATTTTAAAAGTCATGTAGTTTATTCCAGCCTTAAAGCACCAACAGCCCCAAATACATTCAGTGTGATAATGAATGAATCCAGCACATACACGAGTCAAGATCATTTGAACAAGCCTTCAGTAGGAAACTAAATCAAAGGGGGAAAAAAATCATCTGAAACACTATAGAAATAAGGGTTTGAAAGTTTTTGAATAATTACAGGTTGAACAGACATGAAACACACACACACACACACACACACACTCTGATAGAGGCTCTATTACCTGTAGGTTTTGATGTGGTCAGCTACTCCGCACAGCTGTAAACTGTGTGTCAGGGCCTGATGATATGTCAGAGCTTGAGTGGACGAACCCCAGTTCACATCTGTAAGACCGCGACAATTTCATAAAGGGCCAGTTTCACAAAATCAGATCCCCATCAACCCGTGGAAGCATTAGTTAGAATATTTCTGTGCTGAAGGACATATGACTGTTGCTTGAATATGTTCACCTGGTTTCTTGTAGCTGACGTAGATGTAGAGGGATAAGACAATGACATTGGTCAAGAGGGCCGCCCACCAGTTGATGATAAACATGACGACACAACATAGGCTTGCCCCAGCAAGAGACACCCACATGTTGTAGTACTTGAAACTCGGCCTCCAACCTGCCCAACAAACATACACTTAGAGATCTTCAGTTAAAAGACAGGGTACCTGCAGTAGTATGGGTTAGGATTTGGTAACATGGTAAAAGGTCAAAATACCCTTATTACAACCATCAACTGGAGCCAACATATTGGAACGAATAGTTGGGCTAAAACCAACAATAGTTCTTTGTGGTACGAATGTGCTAACTGTGCCATTCTGCTACATTAGGTAACAGTATGGGACACAAACAATGGCACATGGGTGTGTGATAGGACAACTGAGAGCTGCTAGTGAAAGTGGGGAAGGGACGGCACGTATCTCTGAACAGCGTCCAGAATCTGCCGGTTGTCCTCATGCCCACAAGGACATGGGATCTGCTCAAGACATTTCATATGAGGTTGTTAACAGTGTCAAAGCTTCTCAATGTTCTATCAGTCTTTACAACACAAATCAGTCACATCAAGACATAACAGTTTATACAGTTAAAATGTCACAGTTTTATAAAAGCATGAAAACAGAATTGATTAAATGAAGTTAGCACCAGTTAGGATACGTATACAAGCGGTTACCATAACTAGGAAGGTTTCTTGAACACAGGACACATACTAGAGTAATGGGATTTAGTGGAGTCACGATTACCTTGTAATGCTACAGAAACTACATGACATAAAGGGTACAGAAGCGTTTTAAATGGTGTCTGTGAAATGTGTCTGGAGAATGAATGAGTCATGTGGGAAATCTACACGTACCCTTTATGTTCATGCAATTGTGTGCAGAGACTATATAAAGTGTCAGAAGTGAACATATCTACCTGCTGGTCTTCTAGAGCTTTGGTATTGAGGAAAAAACAAACCTCTTTACACAAAGAATAAAGAAATGTGTAAAATTATATCCTCAAAAACAAGAAATACAGTCAATTACATGATGCCATTCAGAAATGAAAAGACTTTCATTTTCATTCAGATATAAAAGTTGAGTAACACCTGTAAGAATGAAAGCTCTCTACAGTACAACAAAAACGTCTCCTTACATAGGAACTTTGCAAAGTTTTTTAAACACTGTGAGAAGCCCATGACGAGAAGACCATATCACTGCATTCTCTCCATTTTTACAAATTGTGGTAGTGACTGCATTTATCCAGCTCAACCGTTCTACCCTTCTGCTAAAGTTAATTACTGTTAATCTTTTGGATATGGTCACATTAGTTCTAACTAAGGCTAAATCTGAAAACTCATTTTACCTAGGACTTCATTCATGCGGTTATTTAATATTTATTGCAAATAATGATAAATCACATAAATCAAGGTTTTATAGACATGCCCCAATAATTTAGTAACAGTTTTAAATATATGCTAATATAAAAAAAATAAAAAAAAAACATTTTGACTTCTGAGGTCAACATCAACATTTGAATGTTAAAGCCATTATACACTTCTGGCGAAATAAAAGAACAAACTGAAACTGGTGTGACATTTTAAACAAAATCAGGTCAAAACAAAGTTCGTTTTAGGAGTTATAAACAGCTTGCCAAAGCAGAAACCAGAAAAATTCCCTCCGGCTGTTTAACGGCTTCGAACTACCACTGGTCTGTGGTGATTATGTAATAGGTAAGGGCCTTTACGCACCTAATTTCACTGACCCTATATTGAAATAACAAAACTGTCAGTTTCAAGTCCCCTTTAACTCATTCATGGAAAATGACCGATATTAAAATCTACTCTGCACATAACATACCCAATCAAAATTCCTCACATGTGTTAGAGGCTGAGATGTACCATACTGACACTAATGATATTTGAGCACTCTGGTGTCTGTGGAGACATGACCCAGCATGTCTACAACATGAATTCATAACTCCTCAACCGGTTCAGTTTTCCAACTCGTACAAATGGAAGAATGTCTTACCGGGGGAATTAGCCAGTGACGCGTGAAACACAGAGAAGTTGATGAGAGCGTATGATGCCAGGAAGAAATTGGAAATGATTGGGGCGATGACGTTCAACTCCGCTGGAGAAATGAAAAACAAGCACATTTCAGAGTGAGGTGAAATCATCTTTGATGAAGAAAACAATTTGATTAGTTAATTTCTGCCTACCAATGAGAATGAAGGCCAAGGCAATGGCAAAGGTGAGTAAATATCCTCGCAAAGGCTCGTTGTTCTTGCCATAGCCCTTCCCAAAAACAGCGATTCCAGGATAGATATTGTCTTTGCATAAAGCCTGAGGGAAATAGAAAAATCTATCAAATCATCAAGACAAGTTCCAACATTACTGAGCTCATTCAAGCACTGGAGTGAAACCACACTCAACTGTGCTTATACTAATGCTAACACACTACTGTTAAGTCAAGATAGATTTCTAACATGAAGCAGCAGATAAGTCACTCACCTGGAACACTTTTGGGGCACTGACGAGAGACGCCAGGGCGGAGGAGAGGGTCGCAGAGAAGATCCCCGCTGTGATGAGGGGACTGAAGCCCGACACCACACTCATGACCTTCAGCACAAGACATTCAGTCACAATCCTTCCAGTGTCTTTCTGTTCCAAATCTTAATGTGTTGAGTCTCAAATGCGGTTTATGTCCTTACTGAAATAGAACCCTATAAGTGATTTTTAGCGCTCACACATATAGCACTAATTTTGACCAAAGTCTGCCGTCTACCACATGGAACAGACTTTGCATCAGCAGTACAGCTACGAGGCCTTAAAAATGCAACTCAGGGAAATCACTAGGATTTGGAACAGAGTGATAATGTAGAAAAAGGCCATGTCTGCTGTTGATGATGTACCTGGAAATCATTGTGAAGGCCAAACTTGCAGGAAGACTTTTCTCCCTCAACCGTAGGTCTGCAGGAAGTGAAGTCATAGCCGAACTTACAGGCCGCATCAGTGCAGTTTACAATACCACTGAGAGTAATGTTGCTCTCAATACCTGTAGCATCCCGCACGATGCAAGCACCTTTCAACAAATCAATTAATATATCAGAAAAAAACTGATACAGTAGTACTTCATATGATATATGATTCTAACAGTGTTTACCTGCAGAAATTGCCACACCAATGTACACGAGGCCCGTTATGAGAATAGCCAAAAGTGTCCCTTTTGGGATGGCCATTTGAGGGTCCTTAGAGAAATTAAACATTTACAGTGATCCTTGACAGTGATGAACTGTGTATGTGACGAACAATAAATATGTGGTGAGGACATGAATGGCAACACTCACTGCTAGATCTCCTGAGATGTTGGCACCAGCCAAAATGCCTGTGGCCGCCGGGAAGAAGATGGAAAAAACTGAGAAAAATGTTTCTCCTCGAAAGTCTGGGCCAAAGTTATCCGCCAAGATGCCAGCTAAAAAGGTTAGATAATTATGTAGTTACATTATATAAAAAAAAAAAAAAAAAAAAAAAAAACAATGTGAATGATGAATAGAGAGAGAAAAAACAACAACTACAACAAATCTCATGAAGCATCGCTTTCTTCCTGCTGTCTGTAAGCCATCAGAACAGAGACACAACAAACCAGTTGAGAACCACAGGTCTAGATGAATTTAAGTGCGTATTCTTACTGTCATAGCTGAAGAAGCCAAATCTCTCCTTGGACTCAACAGGGATGAAGGACCCAATAAAGTAATTGAAAATAGCAGTGATCAAAATGACCAAGAGGAATATCTGAGCCTATGAAACAAAATCATGTTGACAAATCATGAAGTCAAATGGTCAGCACTGTCTAATGTTCAAAGAAAACTGAATACATAATAAATTTCCTGCCTTGGCCTCCCACTCCATTCCAGCCACTGAAATGCCGAGAAGCAGGATGACCGTAATGGTTCCAATGATTCTGACATCATTAATTTGATCAAACATAAGCGCTCCAGAATTCTAAAGACACAAACACATATAATGATTATTTTATCTACCATTCTATACATCATCATATTAAAGCAATAAATTATGAGCAATATATGACAGAATATAATTGTATCTCTTACTATGAGTAGCTCAACAACAGTTTCCGCAAAGCCCACGACATACATGGCTACGGCCACAGCATTGGCAAAGGCAAAAATCAGACCAATGGAGCCTCCAAACTCTGGGCCCAAACTTCGAGATATTAAGTAATACGCTCCACCTGAAGAAAAGATATTAAAACAGATCAACTTTCAGAAAACACAATTCAATGTTGACTTATTGGTTATCCTTTGCATTAAGAGACTTTTCAAAATATTCTGAAAATCATAACATTATGATTTCATGAATAGGTGCACATAAACACTTGCACAAAGTCATCAAGTTCAGTGCTAGGCCCCACATACATTACATTGCCAAAAGTTTTGGGACACCTGCCTTTACATGCACATGAACTTTAATGGTATCCCATTCTTAATCCGTAGGTTTTAATAGTTGGTCCACCCTTTGCAGCTATAACAGCCTCAACTCTTCTGGGAAGGCTTTCCACAAGGTTTAGGAGCATGTTTATGGGAATTTTTGACCATTCTTCTAGAAGCGCATTTGTGAGGTCAGGCAGTGATGTTGGCGAGAACGCCTGGCTCGCAGTCTCCGCTCTAATTTATCCCAAAGCAGTGGTGTAGTCTACATGATACGCAGGTATACGCCGTATACCCACTAGGAATGTTCAAGGATTTCCGTATACCCATTTAAAAAGCGCGAGGATACGTAACCATCCAATAAATCACAAAATATGATTTGTGGTTTGTTGCTTTTGACATGAAACAAAGTCTCATATTTCTCAAAGTCTCAAGTTTCATATTTTGCCCATTTTACTTAGGGGAAAGAAAAAAAGAAAAAAAAAAAAACATAAATACCGTTTTGGCGCTCTTTAATGTGATCATGACAGATCGCAGTAGCAGTTCAAGAGAAGCTGCAGCCTGACGCGCACGTGAACTGATCCTCTCCTCCGCTTTAAGTTACCAGTTACAGCGCGAAATAAACATGAATGAACAAGGTATGATAAAAGATACACTGCAACTTAACGAAATCCATATCATGTCTCGTATAATCGCTTAATCAGTGTTTCAACCGCGGAAAGACGTTTATAACAGCTTGTAAACAATGTCACGTAACGTCACATTTACCTCAGAACAAACATATTCAGTGATCATAAACTCGTTAGTCAGCTAGAAAAATGAACTCTAGAGAGGAGCATTTAGTTAAATATATACACCATATAACATATTAACTATAATTTTTAATGTTCTTCAATAGCCTATATTATGCATGTTGAATAAATCCATCAAGTTGACAGCCACCATTTAAATGTTTATGTTTAAAAAAACGAATTGGAGTAGAAATAAATTTAAAGTTAGTAGGCCTTTTATAACTTTATTATTATAAAAATTTCCTTAAGTGTAATTTAAGTTTGTCAAATCAGTTCATTTTAACCTTCAATAACCAACTTATTCCCATGTATATTTTACAGCATTAGTTGAGATTTTTTTTCTTGAGAAAATTTGCCATATACTGTACCTGATATACAGTATATCCAAAATAACTGATATTGACTCAAATTGCAAGTTAGTGAATTGAAATGCATAACTATGATCACAGACTGGCAGGAAATGGTGCAAAACAGAAAACAAAGTCCAAACAGGGTGATATTGTGACGTAGGCTACTGATAAGCTTCATCTTTCCATTATTGTCACACTCTAAAAAATGCTGGGTTAAAGTTGGGTTGAAAATAGACAAACCCAGCAAGTGGGTTGTTTTAACCCAGCAGTTGGGTAGTTTTATTTAACCCAACTATTGTTTAAAAATGACTATATGGCTGGCTTAAAATGAACCCATAGGTTGGAAATTGAAAATCAGACACATAATTATATATAATTATGTGTCTATTATAATAGAGGCAACAATAATAATCAAAAGGTGAACATTTATTAATAAACGATTTAATAAATGTTTATTGTTTAACTATTATATTTAATATTAATAAATGTTAATTTCCAACATATTTTGGGTTCATTTTAAGCAAGCAATATAGCAATTTTTACACAATAGTTGGGTTAAATAAAACTGTCCAGCAGGTTGCACAAACATTTAACCCAACCGCTGGGTTTGTCCATTTTCAACCCAACTTGGGTTGTTTTTAACCAAACATTTTTTAGAGAGTAATAATAGTTGCAACTTGCACTCTTAAATGTGCATTGAAACTTTCCAGCTGATAAAATATGCTCCAGGGACCATATTCATATAACATCTCAGGCTATCTTAAGTGGCTGAGTTAGATGGTGATTGACACTAAACAGTAGAAAATCAGTCCAGAGTCTCTTCAGCTGTAAATGCCATTGGCTGGTAAAGTCTTATGTTGATTATAATAAATTGGCATGTTGATAAAACACTCATAAGCAGTCTTTCAGAATGCTCTCAATTACATATAGCCTAGATCAGATGCATACTACATGCATTAGTGAGTGTGGCGGTGCTTATGGGGTGTCGCTCTGGGACAGGTAAGTATGAGGCTGGGAGGGAAAAAAAAAAAAAAAAAAAAAAAAAAAACACAGTATACTCACTACAAAAAAACTAGACTACACCACTGGTGTTCTATCGGGTTGAAGTCAGGTCTCTGTGCAGGCCAGTCAAGTTCATTCACACCAAACTTGCTCATCCATGTCTTTATGGACCTTGTTTTGTGCACTGGTGCGCAGTCATGTTGGAACAGGAAGGGGCCATCCCCAAACTGTTCCTACAAAGTTGGGAGCATGAAATTGTCCAAAATGTCTTGGTATGTTGAAGCATTAAGAGTTCCTTTCACTGGAACTAAGGGGCCAAGCCCAACCCCTGAAAAACAACCCCACACCATAACCCCCCTTCCACCAAACTTTACACTTGGCACAATGCAGTCAGGCAAGTACCGTTCTCCTGCCAACAGCCAAACCCAAACTCGTCCATCGGATTGCCAGACAGAGAAGCGTGATTCGTCACTCCAGAGAACACGTCTCCACTGCTCTAGAGTCCAGTGGCGGTAGTGGTTCAACGGATCACAAAACTCATGGTTCGAATCATATCATGGATATTAAGTCACGGATCGGATCATTTTTCAGATCAGCACAAAAAAAAAAAAAAAAAAAAAAAGGGGGGTGGGGGGGGGGTAACTTTGCATTTATTACTTAGCCCACTTTAACTACTCTCTGTGTGCGCGCGAACCTTGTATGTGCGTCTGTGCGCACCGATAAACCTATCACGGTACCACACTTAAATTTACTGAGCTCCTGAGAGCGACCCATTCTTTGCCCACAATCTGTGCCCCCAAAACTCTGACAAATGCTACACAGACTTCCACAATTGTCTAATCCTAGGCCTCCACTTGTGTTTTTTCCTTCATGACAACTGTATTTGAGAGTATTCTGAACATTTGAGTAATTTAGGCTAATTTTACTACTGGCAAGCAGGAAAGGAAAGTAGAGCTGTGCGTGTTGTCAACGTAGCAGTGATAGACCAGATTAATTGTGATGTAGTATATACTGAGAAGAGGAGGGGACCCAGCACCAAACTCTGAGGTACCCCTGTGGATAAGATCATAATGGGTTCAGTTACCGATAACAGTAGTACTCTCAGCTATGCTTAAAACAACTTGCCATATTAAGCCAAGTCTAAAATTACAACATGATTTTGATGGAACAAAGAACCATGAGGCATACAGACAGTTTAGAGGGCACACAGGCTTGCAACAAGGGATACATTACGAATGAAGCGTACTGGACAACAACTCCTATATCAATATTTTAACAAACAGAAAACAGCCTTAAATAATGTGTAACTCTAAAATGTGTGATTATCATCTGGTTCCAATCAGTGTTCGGTCGTTTAGTGATGCAAAAGACACGTGATTGCTCACGCCGTGAGAGGCGAATATGAAAGGCTGAACAGTGGCGGCATCTCATTCTCCGCTTGGCTAAAATAATAATGCAGTTATAAGGCGTGTATAATTTAAACTACCTTATTAAATAACTCCACTAACAGTAGCTGCTGTTCAGTTTGCATACTGCTGCTCTCCTTCTATTATATATAATAAACACTTGTGTGTGTGTGTGTGTGTGTAATATATACACACACACACACACACACACACACACATATATATTATATTATATATTATATATTATATACACACACACACACACAGTGTTTCCAATACATTAACTAGACTGTGGCGGCCCGCCACATTCTAATTTGTCCCGCCATAGTCTCAAAATTAAACGGAAATTAGGCCTGTCGTGATATTTAAATAACCAATTGATAATTTTTTACGGCTTTTTATACGGCAAAAATGGGAGTCATAGAGCAAGAAATAGACTAGCACCAATTAAGTTTTCGTGTACTATATTCAAAGTCATCTGAAGCCATTCCATAGCTTCATGTGAGGGACAGAAGAATATGTGCATCGCTAAATTTAAATTCAAGGAAACTCGTCTTCCCTCCACTGCAGCTGTCAATCATTCTCTGTTCAGCACTCAAACAGCGCGTCGCGTTCGGTAACGACAGTCAGCACGGTAAAACTCTCCAATATGATATATTCCCATTATAATACTTGATATGTAGATAAAGGGCTGTGGATTTGCATAAAATGACTTATCTTGATGGAGTTTATTGCCGTTTCTGAACGATGTCATCATACTGGCTAAAGGGCGTCTGTTAGATCGCACAACACATGGACTATGAATTGGCGTCACACGCACAATAACTGGAATTTAAAAGTGAGAAGAAACATATGATTAATAAACTGTTAGATGGAGATATACACAGGGATTCTCTTTGTGCTGTTAACTTTTCAATGCGCAAGCGCAACTGCGTGCTGTGACTCCATATTGCTTTAAGCACATCATTCTACACCCGGGATGCGCATAAGCGGTTTGTGCAAAGTTTTTTTTTTTTTTTTTTTTTTTTTTTCAAGAATTAGGCTAGTATACTTTTCGCTGCTGAATTATATTTGCTGCTGAATTATATAGTCACCTAGATTTTATTTATTTATTTATTGGTCAGCTTAATATTATATATTTTTATTCATTTGTTGATTTTCTTTTTAATGAAGTAGTGTGTTTAGTGCATTCTGGATTGTGTTTAACAAACTTAAAGAGTGGCCATTAGTTCCACAAATACATATGTATAGATGCAGGCCCCCACTAATTATGTTAGAAATAAATTAATTCAACAAAGGTAACCTCTTTGGCTACATATTTTTAATGGTTTAAATATATACTCTACATGTTTGACCACACATGAACTATCATTTAGCCTACTATATGTTGTGTACATGACTAATGTGCTCTACCATCACCAATAAATAAATTACTATTAGAGCACAAAATTGTTTACAAGAGAACAAATTTCTTCATTGATCTGGTCACTTAAATTTTGCTCTCAGAATGCACCAGATTGATGCATTTAAACTTAAAATGTACAAAAAAAAAAAAAAAAAAAAAAAAAAAAACCCTTGAGGGACCGATGTCCACCCACCACAGTCTCACAAAATCCTGTAGGAAACACAGTATATACACACACACACACACACACACACACACACACACACATATTTATTTATTTATTGTGTATTACAAGGGGACAATAAATTAAATAAAATTCAAAAACAAGATTAGAATCAAATCTAAAATCATATCTATGCATATAGTGAATTGAAATTTGATTTAAAATTGAGAATCAAATTGTGAGATTTCAAAAGATTCCCACCCCTATAAAAAAAAATGAGCACAGATTGAGTGTGAGCAAAGACTTGAGTGAGCATTTAAGATAGATCTTATTTATGAAAGTGTGTGTGGGGGGGGAGGGAGTTTAATAAATTACTGGAATACCAGGGACGATTAGGCCTAATCTCAGATTAACTGCTACTCACCTCAGTGACAGAAAGAATGAGCACATACACAATATTAGAAAAACCTGCATGCATATGGAAGACCAAATTACTCAAAATAAAATAAATAAATAATGAATTCAATAGAACAACAATTAAATGTACCAGTTTATTCTGAAATAATTTAATTATTATTAAATTAATTTAATTAATTATTAATTAAACAAATCAATAAATAAATGTATCTATTTACTTTGTAAAATTCCATGAAAACACAACATTTATTGTTTAATGTATTTCACAAAATCCTCTTTCACTATTATTGTTTAAATTATTTTTTCATAATTGAATGTGCTTTTTCAAAAAGCCGTTTTTCATAATTATATGCTGAATTTACAAATGACGCCTATTTGACGAATCATGTATTTCCAAAGCACGATTTTCCCCAAAGATTTTCATAATGATAGAGGACATTTCACAAATGCCAATCAACAGGCAGTGGGCGGTGCTTGGCGTTCACCTTGGCGAGGTGAACTGAACGTTCGATATGCATCGGCACTGTGCAGGCCGATCGGCGTATGACATTAACGTACCGCAAGAGCGATTCAAAAGCATAAGGAGTCACATGCTCTCCAAACGCATAATGCGATCGGCCTGCACAGCGCCGATGCATCTCGAACAAGCCTTGGGAATGAATATGGTTTGGAATTTTACAAAATAAATAGATACATTTATTTATTGATTTATTTAATAATTGAATTAATAATTAAATTAATTATTAAATTATTTCAGAATAAACTGTTACATTAAATTGTTGTTTTATTGAATTCATTATTTATTTAATTATTTCATTTTGAGTAATTTGGACCTCCATACATGCAATGCTGAAAAAGGAAATATGTCAAATAGTAAATGTTATGTCCTGTGAGTGTGGGAAAAGGTAAATTATCTGAAAAGAGTGGCAGTGACGGCTAAATATCCATGAGCATCTCAAACAAACCCAATCCTACAAATACACACCCTCCCATGACTGGGTTAATAACTAATGCCTGAGGTGCTCATGGAAAAATATTGATTTCACTTCCACACTGAAACAAAAATGTTATCTAGTGCCATCAACTCTGTCTCTCAGATGGGGGCCTACAGAGTGGGTCAACTATCCGTTTCTGACTTCCAGACTGTCAATGAACTGCTTGATCACCTGACAGAAAAACACTGAGATCTCAAAACACTATTGAATTTCCCCACATGGTGTGAGAACTGGAAGCGTTTTGCCGTGTACCTTACTGCACCTTCATCTGTCGGTACTTTAATGCCAGAACGGTTAGATGTGTCATCACACTCATGCACTCAGACTTAATGAAGGAGTCTTAGTGAAAATAATTACATTAGAGACAATTAGCCAGGAGTCCAAAAAAGACTATGCCACCAAAAATGAGAAAACTCAGTTCTGAAGACTTGAGGAACAATAAAGGCCTTTTCACACTACACTTGACCCCAGGTTATTGTCGTTCTAAACCCTGCTTTTAACCCCAGATAAGGGAACATTGAACACCTCTAATTTAAATGTGGGGTTAGCACCGCTTTTTACCTGGGGTTATGAAACCCTGCTCCGGAGCAATGCTAGAGCCTTTATGTTAGCATATTGCATTCTGCGATCGTCCGATCAGTGACACGGATACCACAAATATGCAAATAAGGATGTTAACCCAGGGTTTAGGAATGTACAGTGTGACCAGCATAGTCAAGCTGTTCTCAAGCAAAACTGAGCTGGTTATAGCTGGTCTACCAGCACTCCTGCTTCCCATGCTGGGACCAGCAAACCAGCATCCAGCATCCAATGCAGGTCCCAGCATGCAAAAAATAAGGTATGTTTTTCAAGATGGGATCTGAATGGGATGCTGGCAATGCTGGATTTTTTTTAAGCAGGGTACAGAGATATTTTTACTGCATTTTTTGTCACCAGATTATGAATCAACCCTGTTAAAATCATAACTATCTCTTATTGAACATACTACTCCAGACTTCAAACAACAAAATGTGAACATTGCAAGGACAAGTAAAAGCCTCCTCTTTTCCATCATTTTTGTTATGTTGTGCCTGAAGAGGAGTCATCTGTCTAAAGATCAGCTTAACATGTCAACCCTCTTATAATTTGTGTAAATAATTGATTATCAATATGTGATGTGACCTGCGAAAACCCATCACATGGTGAACTTTTACCTATCACCTAAAATTCAATATCATATGAAAGCTGGATTCAAGCCCTTTCCAAATCAGTTTTTACTTATTTCATAGCTTGTCAGTAACAAAAGTTATGGTTATCTGAAGTCGGCTGATCGCTCTGATTTTCAGGAACAGAATTCTGAGAAAAACAGGTTTAAATAACGGTCACCCCCTTTTTCGCATAGACATGAAAATGCACTATCCAAACTTAAATGGTTGTAATTCAAGAATGCTTTGGAATATAGACCTAAGGTTGGTCTTGTTTTAAAGAAGACAGATTATTCAGATTATTTTAGAAGTGAAATAAATTAGTAAAGTGAAATAAAAAAATAAAAAAAAGTTATAGAAGTTTAAGTTGATGAAAATGTAAAAATATAACTGTTTATATTTTATAATGATATATCACAAAACATGTTTTACTCTTAAACTGCAGGACAAAAAACAAAAAAAAACAAAAAAAAAAAAACCAAAGCCAAAAATGTCATCATTCCAAATTTTAGGTTGATATATTTCAAAAATGAGCTTTCAGTAAGATTTTGTTTGGGCACAGTACCAAACTTTTTCACTAGATGACATCCAAGCTCCATTACAGACCATGTAAAGGCACCTCCATTTATTTGAGTGATCTGATCCATACATTTCCATATTTTCATACATTTTACTAAGTAGACATCCTATTCAGAAGTAGTATGGGCAGTCTGGCAGTATGAGATTTGAGTTCAACCTCTAATAAACACAATTAGAACATGTCTGTTCATTATAGCTCCGTTGTTCTCTTGTGCTCCGCCTTCTCACAATAACGTTGTATTACAAAAAAAAAAAAAAAAAAATCTGCGTGTCGTAGTTTACACAGGACTGGCGGGAAATTTGCATTAATACACCTTCATTCTACATGTTATGTGGTTTATTTTGATGAACTGTCTGCAGTGTTAAGAGAGGGAAAGCTATAGCCGATTTTTTTCAGCTTGCCACTATGAATTGCTATTTTTCGTCACTTAACAGGCGAATTTTGCCAAGATATTTTCAGAGATGATAGACAAGATGTTATAGAATAATAATTTAATGAAAACCTAATTTTAACAACAACAAAAAAAAAAAAAAAAAAAAAAAAAAAAAAAAAGACATTCAACCTATTTTTTTACTTTACTGAAAATGTTCCATTAGGACATCCGATGGGTTTTCCCAGATCGCATCACGTACTTGGATGTTTACAGAAATACAGGTGCTGGTCATATAATTAGAATATCATCAAAAAGTTGATTTATTTCACGAATTCCATTCAAAAAGTGAAACTTGTATATTATATTCATTCATTACACACAGACTGATATATTTCAAATGTTTATTTCTTTTAATTTTGATGATTATTACTGACAACTCAGGAAAATCCCAAATTCAGTATCTCAGAAAATTAGAATATTACTTAAGACCAATACAAAGAAAGGATTTTTAGAAATCTTGGCCAACTGAAAAGTATGAACATGAAAAGTATGAGCATGTACAGCACTCAATACTTAGTTGGGGCTCCTTTTGCCTGAATTACTGCAGCAATGCGGCGTGGCATGGAGTCGATCAGTCTGTGGCACTGCTCAGGTGTTATAAGAGCCCAGGTTACTCTGATAGTGGCCTTCAGCTCTTCTGCATTGTTGGGTCTGGCATATCGCATCTTCCTCTTCACAATACCCCATAGATTTTCTATGGGGTTAAGGTCAGGCGAGTTTGCTGGCCAATTAAGAACAGGGATACCATGGTCCTTAAACCAGGTACTGGTAGCTTTGACACTGTGTGCAGGTGCCAAGTCCTGTTGGAAAATGAAATCTGCATCTCCATAAAGTTGGTCAGCAGCAGGAAGCACGAAGTGCTCTAAAACTTCCTGGTATACGGCTGCGTTGACCTTGGACCTCAGAAAACACAGTGGACCAACACCAGCAGATGACATGGCACCCCAAACCATCACTGACTGTGGAAACTTTACACTGGACCTCAAGCAGCGTGGATTGTGTGCCTCTCCTCTCTTCCTCCAGACTCTGGGACCCTGATTTCCAAAGGAAATGCAAAATATAGAGAACATAACTTTGGACCACTCAGCAGCAGTCCAGTCCTTTTTGTCTTTAGCCCAGGCGAAACGCTTCTGACGCTGTCTGTTGTTCAAGAGTGGCTTGACACAAGGAATGCGACAGCTGAAACCCATGTCTTGCATACGTCTGTGCGTAGTGGTTCTTGAAGCACTGACTCCAGCTGCAGTCCACTCTTTGTGAATCTCCCCCACATTTTTGAATGGGTTTTGTTTCACAATCCTCTCCAGGGTGCGGTTATCCCTATTGCTTGTACACTTTTTTCTACCACATCTTTTCCTTCCCTTCGCCTCTCTATTAATGTGCTTGGACACAGAGCTCTGTGAACAGTCAGCCTCTTTTGCAATGACCTTTTGTGTCTTGCCCTCCTTGTGCAAGGTGTCAATGGTAGTCTTTTGGACAACTGTCAAGTCAGCAGTCTTCCCCATGATTGTGTAGCCTACAGAACTAGACTGAGAGACCATTTAAAGGCCTTTGCAGCTGTTTTGAGTTAATTAGCTGATTAGAGTGTGGCACCAGGTGTCTTCAATATTGAACCTTTTCACAATATTCTAATTTTCTGATATACTGAATTTGGGATTTTCCTTAGTTGTCAGTAATAATCATCAAAATTAAAAGAAATAAACATTTGAAATATATCAGTCTGTGTGTAATGAATGAATATAATATACAAGTTTCACTTTTTGAATGGAATTAGTGAAATAAATCAACTTTTTGATGATATTCTAATTATATGACCAGCACCTGTATAAGCATTAAATTCACATTGTGTCATGATAGATTAGATGGTGTTCCTGGTCGTAGGGGTATCTGATAAAGAAGGACTGGAGCTTATAAATGAAGATTAAAATGTATAGGCTATACACACACACACACACACACACACACACCAAACATGACCACCAAAAAAAAAAAAAAAAAAAAAGATCATTTTGCACATGGTGAATAACTTGATCCAAACAAAAATCCATTCAAAGGGTCCCTGTGGTTTAACTGAATTATCTATGATTTAGATTTGCGCAGTGTAAATGCACATTTCATTTTTTGTAAATTACCTCCTCGTACAAAGCCATTGGTTGCGATCGCAGAAGTCGAGCAGCCCGTGATGGTAGTCACAACAGTTGCCATAATAACAATGATGCAGGAGTACGCTGTGGAAATAAAAATGTGAAATGACAGTGAACATCTCTACTGACTCATCTTCAATCAAAGATAGCACTAAACACTAGCTGTTTGCGTCCGGCTTCATATGCAGTACATTTCCAGTGTTCTTTGGCACGGTGCCGGTAAATGACAGCAGACCGCTCATAGCGCCTCACAGCAACATTCAGCATGTGCATGAGAAATGACTGCAGCTTGATGGAAAACACAAGAGTTTGCTTGCGAATTGAAGTGCTAATTCACACGGCCGACCAAAGTCAAACCTACCAATTCCAGCCTGGCCCACGATCCATGTCATTCGAATGAAGAGCATCACACCCCATATGTTTAACATGCAGCGCACCTGCACAGAGGAAGGATGCAGTTTAGACTCATGCTGACAAAAACATCAACGACCAAAGCCGTTTCTCAAATCTCGCCACGGCCCGGCGATGACATTCGCCGGGACCAATGACCTCTGGACAGGAACCCATCCATGTTTGAAGGAAAGCTGCGGGTTAAGGTCTATCAACAGCATGTGTGGTGTCCATTACAACAGAAAAGAGTTATCACTGTTACAGTAATACCCTTGCAGGAGAAATAAACCTTCCCAGACCTGCAAAGGCTTTAAAAGCACAAATATTTCATGTTAAAGTAGTTTATTTTATCTGTAACGCATCTAAATTTTCCTTCTTTATATATCTCTATCTTTATCTAAATTCATCTATCTTTTAGTGGCGTGCCTACTGTTCTAGGTGAATAAACTTCTGGTTACGTGTTGTTTTGATTTAATTTATTAACCTAATTTAAGGATTCTTACTGTAAGGATTCTTGTTCCTGTGGGTGCGTTTGCTCTATATATACACCTATACACCTTTCTGGTGTATCATGCCAAGGTTTTGTCTTTGTCTTGACAGCAAAGTTCAGAGATTATATATAACTTTACACAGATCAGTTCTTTCACAATAGTCTCATGTGAACAATGTTTAAGTCTTGTGGTGATATTAAACAGCACGTACTGTAATGTACTTTCACTATAAGTGCCTTACTCTAACTACAATTTTTGTGCTTTTTTTTTTTTTTTTTTTTTTTTTAATTGAGGGAAAAGTTGAAATCTTTTTCTGAGGTTACGGACACTACGCAGCAAAGGCTGTCGAGTGAGAACCCGAAACAATCCTTTAAACACATTTGAACACAACGTTTTCAAACATTGAATGAATTCCTGCCGTGGTTTGAAAGACACTTTGGATGAAAATGAATTTTCACTTGTCGACACTATGAAAAGCTGTTTGGTGTCAAATGTTAAGATTGGGAAGGTGAAAATGAGGACAATTTCAAGGACAAGGAAGACCTGTCAAAATATTGACCAAGAGACAAGAAGCAGAGCTGATCTGTGAACCATAAAGTTTTTACTGGATTCAAATAACCCCCCCACTCTTGTGTCAGAGAGTCTGTACTGAGCAAAGCCACAGCTTGTTGAGAGCATTAGCATAGTAAACATTACAACAGCACAACAATTTAACATTAAGCCTCTAATTTGGGTCTCTACAGGCAGCAGATATAGCAAACTAATAAAAAGACCAATTATCACCCACAGCAGAAAAAGCTCACTCATCATCCACATTTCTTTCTTTGATTTTGAGTGGCTGCCACAATTCAAGTCAAATGACGCTCTCTTTCCAAAGTTTCATACATTTACAACTCGACTGACTTCTACTTCTTTTGTGTTTGACTTGATAACTCATCTTAAGGCAAGTCCTTACCAGAACTCCTTTGATCCATCCGAACTTCACCACCCCTTTAGACTCAGACGCCTCTTTAGCCGCAGCCTCCTCGGCAGGGGTCAACTCTTCACCGTTAGCAAACCCATCCTCAAAAGGCTCCTGCAATCACAGATAAATACAAGCATTAATACATTTAATTGTGAAGACTTTTCTATGGAATAATATACAGGTGCTGGTCATATAATTAGAATATCATCAAAAAGTTGATTTATTTCACTAATTCCATTCAAAAAGTGAAACTTGTATATTATATTCATTCATTACACACAGACTGATATATTTCAAATGTTTATTTCTTTTAATTTTGATAATTATAACTGACAACTAAGGAAAATCCCAAATTCAGTATCTCAGAAAATTTGAATATTGTGAAAAGGTTCAATATTGAAGACACCTGGTGCCACACTTTAATCAGCTAATTAACTCAAAACACCTGCAAAGGCCTTTAAATTGTCTCTCAGTCTAGTTCTGTAGGCTACACAATCATGGGGAAGAGTGCTGACTTGACAGTTGTCCAAAAGACGGCCATTGACACCTTGCACAAGGAGGGCAAGACACAAAAGGTCATTGCAAAAGAGGCTGGCTGTTCACAGAGCTCTGTGTCCAAGCACATTAATAGAGAGGCGAAGGGAAGGAGAAGATGTGGTAGAAAAAAAGTGTACAAGCAATAGGGATAACTGCACCCTAGAGAGGATTGTGAAACAAAACCCATTCAAAAATGTGGGGGAGATTCACAAAGAGTGGACTGCAGCTGGAGTCAGTGCTTCAAGAACCACTACGCACAGACGTATGCAAGACATGAGTTTCAGCTGTCGCATTCCTTGTGTCAAGCCACTCTTGAACAACAGACAGCATCAGAAGCGTCTCGCCTGGGCTAAAGACAAAAAGGACTGGACTGCTGCTGAGTGGTCCAAAATTATGTTCTCTGATGAAAGTAAATTTTGCATTTCCTTTGGAAATCAGGGTCCCAGAGTCTGGAGGAAGAGAGGAGAGGCACACAATCCACGTTGCTTGAGGCACCTGCACACAGTGTCAAAGCTACCAGTACCTGGTTTAAGGACCATGGTATCCCTGTTCTTAATTGGCCAGCAAACTCGCCTGAACTTAACCCCATAGAAAATCTATGGGGTATTGTGAAGAGGAAGATGCGATATGCCAGACCCAACAATGCAGAAGAGCTGAAGGCCACTATCAGAGCAACCTGGGCTCTTATAA